>NC_088880.1:20567248-20787751 GCF_032884065.1 Artemia franciscana | reverse complement strand
GGTCAAATCCGAATAAACAGACGAGTCTGTTAAAGCCTTTTAGAACTCCAAGGGCGCGTACTAAAAAATGACACACGAAAAATTCGAGGAAAACGTGACACAAGCAAAAATTTGTAGGATCAAGAGTTTGTTCCGACTTTTTATTCTATTGCTACTCAATAGATAGTAGTGTTCGCTTCCTTCCCTGTCTATGTTTTCATAACACCTGTCGTTGAAGTCAATGTTATTCAGTAGTCACAGTATCATGTACTTCAATCCAGTGTGTGTCCCAACGGCGAAGCAACTTTTGTTCTCCTTGTGCAGCAGAACATAGAAAAGGCTAACGAATCAGTCTGTATGGAGGAAAGGGAAGAAAAAAAACAACAGAAGGAAGTGGGTTGTAGTATGCTCCGAGAAAAAAACGGAGCATTTATAGCAAAATCTCGAAGAGTGGAATTTCAATCCAATTTTGATACCAATTCCAAGAACCGGTAGAGAAGGTCTAAATTTCAATAGTACAGTTTATAAATTCGGTGAAGGAAGTCTCGTCGTGATATACCTAGTTACTAAGTGTAGTTAAAGCCGAATGAAAATATAAAATCGTTCCGCAAATTTGTAAAAATTTGTGGAACTATTAAGGATTAGGGAATTCTTTATTAAGCGATAAGGAATATTATTCTTTTTTTCCTTGCAAAATGCAAGCGAATTTTCTGGAGAAGATTTAAAATGCAAAATTTGTTTACTTTTTCCCAACTTAAATTAAGAAAGTAAAATCTGCTTCTGACCAAAAATAAGTTATTTGCTTACGAATTTACTGACTTTTTTTGGTCTATCTTGCGATTTTACTGTTTTATTTATGTCTATATATTTCATTGTTTTGATCTAATTTATTTTTCTTATTTTTTCAAAGAGAATCTTTGAAGTTGCTGATGTTAGACGTATTGGCCTATAATTTTCAGCTTTGTTTTTGGAGCCTTTCTTGTGTAATGGTACAACAGTAGCTTTTTTTCCAGTCAGAGGGGACAGCTTTTTCCTTTAGCGATTTCTTGAAGATTTTTGCTAAAGGTGAGGATATTAGTTCAGCAGTCTCTTTGAGTAGTCTCGGGTGTATACCGTCTGGTCCTTTCGACTTCGATGTGTCAAGCTTTTTCAATCGTTTTTGGACATCTGACTCAAAAATGACAACCATTGGCGTTGTTACAATGACAGGACATTCCCGGGTATCTGGGATGTTTCTAGAGTTTTCCACTGTGTAGACTGAGGAATATTGTTTGTTTAAGGTTTCTGCTATCTCTGCATGATCGATGATTTTGCCAGATGGCGTGGTTAGGTAGGGAATGGAATTTCGTCTTGGCTTTGCTGATGATACATAATTCCAGAAATTCTTTGGATTAGTTTTAGTTTCTGTAGCAATGATATCTTCATGTTTTTTTTATAGAGTATCGTGTAACCTTTCTCAGTCTATTCCTTGCTTTTGTGAATTTATCATATTGTTCTCGAGAATTGCTTCGCCTGTATTTTGCCCAGTATCTGTTCTTTCTGTTCATTTCGCGTTTTATGGACCTTGTCAAGTAAGGTAGGGTGCGCGGCCTCTTGATATATGAAACAGTGGTACACGTCTCCTCGTGCTTTAGTATTATTTCCTTGAAGAGATTCCAGCTGTCATTGCTTGACTGGTGCTCAAACAGTGCTTCCCAGTCGCCATTTTGCATTCTCCTTAGTTACTTGCGGATTTTGTTGTAATCGATATATCTTCTGCAAATATGGTCGGAAGAGGGTGGTGACAGTTGGAGAGTTGTTAAGAGACATACATGATTACTTGCACCAATCGGTGGTAAGTGATCGATACTTAGAATTTGATCTGGGTCGTCTGTGATTACTGGGTTAAGTAGCGAGGGTATTTGTCCATCTCTGAACCTTGTTGGTGATTCAACGGATTGATATAGCGTATTTTCTGCTAGGTAAGTGAGGAAAGCAGAATTCATACCATGACACTTGTGATACTGGGGGGAATACCCTAAGCCATCAACCCAGCTGACTTGAGGAAGGTTAAAATCTCCAACTACTAAAAGGTTCTTTGGCTTCTTATCTTGTAGCAACTGCAGGGCCTTACAAAGTGCCAGTTCAGACTCTATTAGGTTTGGGCAACTTGGGCTCCGGTAAAAAATGGCTAAAACTAGACTTTCTCGGGGTAGCACAATCTCTATAGCTAAATATTCAACCCAATCCAAAACTTTATTAAGAGAGATTCTGCTTATCGATAAGGTTGCCTTCACATAGACTGCAATTCGTCTTCTCGGGTCATCTTGTAATTTTGTAAATAGAAAGTATCCAGCAATTCCAATGTGGGCATCGTCCAAGGGGTTATTTGTATTCTTCGGCTTAATTTCAGCTACGCAAATCACATCATAATCATTTTTTGCTGCTAAGATCCATAACTCCGTTAGTTTATTTAGCAAGGAGTCTACGTTTTTGCTCAGCACTTGAAGAAACTTAGAGTGATGACTTTTAATGTTATGTACTAGATCACTTGGGCTACTATCATTTATTTCACTAGCTGTTTGGACATCTTCATAACTCGTGGATACCGTATCCCTTTCCGAATCTGTACATCTATTGTCACTACAGTCTAAATATTTTGAACTATCGGATCTATTTACACTAGTGGGAAAGGGAAAGTTCCTAACCCCGCTCACTGCTGGTTTATGCAACTTTTACGGATAACAAGGCCTTTTTCACCATTTTCCAGCAGGTCCTTTAATTTTTTCACAAGCTTCGCTCGCTTCTCTCTGTCCTCCCTGCTTATATCACTTCGGTACTGAATCGTCTCCTTTTTCAAAAAGGAGATTCTAGTGATTTCCTTTTTTATCGTCATGTTGGGGACGGTAAATATCACTAGCACTATTCTTTATGGCTGTTGTCCGGCAACGATCTGGTTATTCTTAGGTATCAAGCGTTTTACATTTGTGAGATGAAATTTTGAAAGTTTATAGGAGGTTTTTAGGTGCTCGCTGATGAATATTATATCAGCCTGTTCCTTCTCCTGGCTTGTACCCCGCTCTAGTTCGGGAATTCTGTGAGCTATGATATTTAGCCTTCTGCGCTGCCTATCATGGTCTCTTCTTATTTCGTCTCTCACTTCTTCGCAGGCTTCCGATTTGTGAGCCTTAGTAATGGCTGCCAAACTCGGCATGTAATTTGTTTCTTAAGGTTTCCTTCAACATTTTTAGTTCTTTTCCGACGAGGTATTTGACTTGTGTTTCCATGTCAGCTTTGTTGCACTTTTTTAACAGTTCTATTTCAATTTCTGAAACTCTTTCAGGGTCTGAATCAACCATTATAGTCATTTCTGCGAGCAGTTCAGTTTTTAGGCAATCAATTTGTTCTTTCACAATCGTGTACATCCTCAGCGGTAGTACTTTTTCTCGCGGGGTCGGCTAAACAACGGGGGCAATACCAGGAGAATGATGATCCAGCACTTAATTTGTTTATAAGGTTGTACCTGGATTCTGTAATTTAAATACATGAAATGCATAGCCACTTTTTACACCCGTCACACAACATTGTTTTAGCATCACGTTTTAATTTCATGTCGCAGCCCGCACAGGGGTTCTCTCCATTTTTTTGTGGGGACGCTTGCTTTCTCTTTCCCATTATCTTTAACCTTATTACGATTTTTCCGATAAGGTTATTAACCTTATTTGATTGTCTATCAAAACTTCTGAAATATGCAGGGTGGATTCACAATCATCAACGATTTTTGCACCTGTGGGAGTTGCGGATACCCGAATCGCCTATCCCCAGCAATTTAAGGATGCATATCCAGCCGGTACCAATACGGCCCTTCTTGTTCGTGATCGCTCTTTTCTGCACAGGTTTCGCAAAATGTAGAAGATGAACGACTCAGTTTACGTAATCTATGGCTTTTCTCGCAACTGTGAACTTACAACACTGTATTATTAAGACAGTGAAGAACGCGAAGATAGAGAATCCCCAAAAGAATTGAAAATAGATTGACTTAGAATTCTGAATATAAAAAGTCCAACACTGTGGTAGGTCCCGTAAATTAACTCTTAGGGTACAACAAGATTAAGGATAATGCAAATAATTTGGAAAAATAGTTTGTCTCACAGTTTGTTATATATTTATCCAGGTTCAAATTTATGCAGCCACATGGGTTTCATATTGACACAATCTGTCCATGTTACCACAAAAGCCAACCGGGATTGATCACCTTTAATTTATTTTTCTATAATTAGGAGGTCTAGGCCACAAATAATTTTACTACAGTTAGTCTTCAATCTAGTGTACTGATTAGTGGCAGATCCAGTGGGAAGTTCCCCCCCCCTCCCTGATTTAGTGTTGGATTTGTGGTTAGGACAGCTTGGTCTGGTTTTGGTTAACGCAAATGTTTTTTTGTAATTGGTTTTAATAGTTGAGTTTTAATAAGTTTTTAATTATTAAGACTGTTTTGTTTTGCAAATAAGGTTTCAGTTACTCTGTGCAGTCTCTGTTAGATTATACTAATGATACATACTGCCAAAGAGTATATAATTAAATTTGTGTTAATCAAGGGAATCTGTCCATATTACCACAAAAGCCAACAGGGATTGATCACCTTTAATTTATTTTTCTATAATTAGAATGTTTAGGCCACAAATATTTTCACTACAGTTAGTCTTCAATCTAGTGTACTGATTAGTGGCAGATCCAGTGTGAAGTCCCCCCCTCCCTGATGTAGTGTTGGATTTGTGGTTGGGACAGCTTGCTCTGGTTTTGGTTAACACAATTTTTTTTGTAATTGGTTTTAATTGTTGAGTTTTAATAAGTTTTTAATTATTAAGACTGTTTTGTTTAGCAAATAAGGTTTCAGCTACTTTGTGCAGTCTCTGTTAGATTATACTAATGATACATACTGCCAAAGAGTATATAATTAAATTTGTGTTAATCAAGGGAATATGTCCATATTACCAAAAGCCAACTGGGATTGATTACCTTTAATTTATTTTTCTATAATTAGGATGTCTAGGCCACAAATATTTTCACTACAGTTAGTCTTCAATCTAGTGTACTGATTAGTGGCAGATCCAGTGGGAAGCCCCCCCCCCTCCCTCATATAGTGTTGGATTTGTGGTTGGGACAGCTTGCTCTGGTTTTGGTAAACATAATTTTTTTTTTTGTTATTGGTTTTAATAGTTGAGTTTTAATAAGTTTTTAATTATTAAGACTGTTTTGTTTTGCAAATAAGGTTTCAGTTACTTTGTGCAGTCTCTGTTAGATTATACTAATGATACATACTGCCAAAGAGTATATAATTAAATTTGGGTTAATCAAGGGAATCTGTCCATATTACCACAAAAGCCAACTGGGAGGTGAAAATCTTCATTTCATAATAACAAGGAGAGAAATTTAAAATCCTAACTTCTTTAAGCTGTTAAAATGGTATTTCAGGATTGTGCTGTTGCAACAGGGTTGAAAAGCAAAATATTCATTTCTTTTTACTACAAAAATTTGTTTTCAAGTCTTGAAAACAAATTGCTTTTACTAAGTATTTACAGGGGCAAATAAATTGATATTTGCTGTATGGTACTTTTTTTGGCTGTATGATTTGGTTTTTTGGTTTTATTTTTTTACAAAGCAGAGTGGTTTTTACAACATTGTTGTTTTTTAAGGGGCTTTGTATAATAGAAAGTAAATTTATAAGAAGTGCAAAAATTATTAATTTAAGTTTTAGATTTTGGTAAGCAAATGGTGGCCATTTTACTGTGTATTATTGTCTAATTAAAGCTCTGCATTATATGACATATCTCCTCCTCTGTTCATCCTAAAATATTAAAATAAAGGCCAAACTCTTTAGGACTTTAATAAAGGTTTGTATATGCTTAAGACTAAGTATACAAGTCAAAATAATCCTTCAAAGGTTCAAGTAATCATTTAAAAAGAATAGACTTTTGAAAAATTGTTTATAAAAGAAGGCAAATAATTATGTGTTTTTTTTATTTATTTTTTGTACCTTAATTTGCACTTCGGAGCAAATTAAGATCTGTAGATCTGTTGAATGCTCCTGAGTTGAATCGGTGATGTCTCATAGCAGGTATGAGCAGGACGGAATGTCCCACTCATACTTCCAGTCTTTCGTGGCCCACTCTTTATCCAGTGCCTTCTTGAATGCTTTGGGGGTAGGGGCTGAGACTGTTGCTTTGCACAGTTCATTCCAGGGGTTGATGACTCTGTTGGTGAAGAAACTTTCTCTGGCCCTGGTTCTGACTGACTGCTTGAACAGCTTCATTGAGTGTCCTCTGGTGCACTGTGGGGGGCCTGGGTGGATGGGCAGGATCTTGGCATATGATGAATTCAGCAATTTGCAGGTCATCATCATGTTGCTACGGTTGCGCCTGTACATGAGGGTAGGAGGTTTAGAGCCCGTAAACGATCTTGATAAGGTTTGTCTCCAAGGTTTGTGATGGCCTTGGTTGCTCTCCTCTGGACTCCCTCAATTAGCCTGACATCTCCTTTGTATGTTGGGAAGGCAGCGCACATGCCAAAATCCAAAACGGGTCTGACTAGTGCCTTGTAAAGTTTCAGGAAAACTAGTGGGGATCTGCTGGTAACTGTTCTTTTGATCAGACCTAAGTTTGTGTTGGCCTGGGACACGCTCTTGATGGTGTTGGCATGGAACTTGAGAAGGCTGTCAACAATGACCCCAAGGTCGCGTTCCTCTGTGCTGGTCTTGATGGGTGAATCAGAGTTGGAGGCATGTTCATGCATATGGTATTGGGCGCATGGGTTTGAGGATCCAAAGTGTAGCATGCTGCACTTGCTTATATTGAACGATAAGAGCCATTTGTCTGCCCACAGCTGGATTTTCTGGATATCTGTTTGCAGGGATTTTACATTCACTGCTCCAAATAGCTTTGAGTCATCAGCATAGAGAGACAAGTTGTTTTCCACCTCGCTGAATATATCGTTGATGTAGATGTTGAACAGTGTAGGACCAAGAACAGTTCCCTGCAGTACTCCACTGATGACATCACAGGGCTCGGAAAAGACCTTTTCACCTCCAACACCAAATAGCCTGACACTCTGGGTTCGTCCTGACAGGAAGTCCATAAGCCAATCAACCAGGTTGGGGTATAACTGGGCAGCAGTAAGCTTTTCTCTTAGCCTTTTGTGTGGGACTTTATCAAAGGCCTTAGCAAAGTCTAGTAAAACTAGGTCCAGTGGCAATCCTTTGTCAAGCAAATCTGTAATGATGTCATATGTTTCCAGTAAGTTTGTTTCAACTGACTTTCCTGGTTGAAACCCATGCTGATTAGGGGATAGGATATTGTTGACTTTCAGATGTTCCAGTATTGCATCATTGACCACTCTTTCAAGGATTTTTGTGACTACTGATGTGAGACTTATAGGTCTGTAGTTTTCTGCTTTAAGTCTGCTGCCTTTTTTGAATATTGGGGTCACAAAAGCAGTTTTCCAATCAGATGGGACAGATTTGGCATTAATAGACTTTTGGAATAGGTCAGACAGTGGTCCTGCGATGATGGTTGCCAGTTCCTTCAGCATTCTTGGGTGTAAGTGATCTGGTCCAGCTGATTTATTTATGTCAAGATTTTGAAGCCGTTTGAGGATGTTGGAGGGGTCGATGCTGACTTGCTCCATCATTGTGGGGGCTTCATAGCCCAGGCAGTTTGGCAGGGGGCCTTCCGGTTCACAAGTGAAAACTGAAGCAAAGTGCCTATTTAGTTCGTTTGCTACATCAGTTATGTTGGTTACGGTAGTGCCACAGGGTTTCACCAGTCTGGAGATAGTTCGACGGGAGTGGTTCTTGCTAGAGACATAATTCCAGAATTTTTTAGGATTTGTCTTACTTTCTTTGGCAAGATTGGACTCCAGATTTTCGTAGAGTTTTCTGGTGAGGTTTCTCAGCTTGTTTTGTGCCTTGGTGAATTTTGTGTGTTGCTGCAGGTCTCCTGACTGCCTGAACTTTTTCCATGACCTCTTTTTCCTGTTTATTTCTCTTTTGATGTCTTTTGTCATGTAGGGGAGGGATCTAGGTTTTGGTTTGAAACTGGTCTTTGTGTGGGCATCCTGAGCTTTCAGCAAAACACCCTTGAATTTGGTCCATTGTTCGTCAACTGTGCCACTTAGTACATTTGGCCAGTCTGTAGTGGATAATTCATTTTGAATAGCAATGTAGTCGATAAACACTTTTTTGACTAACTTGTTCTTAAGTACCTTCACTTTCAGCATGAGCTCTATAGTTAGGTGATCGTTTTTACCAAGGGGTGGTGAGTAATCAATACTTTGAACTAAGCTTTTGTCATTCAAGATAACCAGGTCAAGTGTTGTTGGGCGCTGAAGCAATCTGTATCTAGTTGGTTGGTCAACTATCTGGTGTAGGGACAATTCACTGAGGCAATTTAGGAAAGGCTGTTGCTTGTCTTGTTTGGTTGGAGTGGCACCACATCCAAAACCGTTTATCCAATTTATAGATGGAAGGTTGAAATCGCCGGCAATAAGCAGATGTCCTTTGAGGTTCGAATTTAGTGTGCATATTATTTCTGCTATTGCTTGTTCGGTTACAACTTGGGATGGGGCTGAGGGACTTCTGTAGATGCATCCGATTCTGACTGTCTCTGACTCATGGCTCCCTGGCACGCATAGATCAAAGCAAACTGCCTCAACAAAGGGGCAAAGGAGAGGAACATCAATTATCTTTGTATTGTATCCTGCTTTAGCGAGGGCTAGTGTTCCTCTTTTGCAACCCTGGGACGACAGATTTGAGAGAACTTGGTAACCTGGGATTTTCACATGGGAATCGTGAAATTTGTTACTACTGTTTTTAGGGCAGACTTCAGTCAGTAAGATCACATCGAACTTTTTTGAGTCAATTAGGGTTTTTAGTTCATCAATTTTGTTGGGCAACTGGTCAACATTAGTAACACATACACTAAAGTCAGAACTTACGGTTGCTGGTTCTGGTTGGCTTCTGTCCAGTATGGTTTTGTCTGTTGTTATTTTCACCAGAGTCACTTTCTTCCTCAACAGAAACAAAGCTCAAGTCTTCTTCTTCTTCCTGGGAAGCCTCCGCAGTTACAATAGTACTTGAAAAACTTGAATCTGCCGAATTCTGACATGACACGAGCGAATTATTAGATATAACATTTGAATTAACATTAGCAGAAATAGCTCTTAAATCGACATGGAAAATATTTGGAGAAGGATTGGATGAAGCTTCACAAGAAATATCAACTGACGATTTATCAAAACGAAGCACTAGGGAAACAAAACTATTTACATGAGGATGCAATGATATAACTAGGTTTCCATCGTGGATTGCTTTGGAGGGGACCGGGGTGGCGCTTCCCAACTGCGATGAGCAGCCTTGTTTTTTGGAATGATTTGGCCCTTGAAGATCATGAGGTTGGGCTCACCTGAGCTTATTGTTCTTTTCAACTCCTCAACTAAAGCCTTCCTCCTGTTTCTCTCTGTCTTGGATGCATCACCACAAAATTGTATATCCTCGTGGAGCTTGTGGGAGCAGTTGATGATTGACCTTTTGATGTCCAGGCTTGGGACAGTAAAAAGGACAGGAGGAGGGCGTGCAGATGGCAGAGAATTAGTAGGGATTGGAAGTCTTCTCACATTATTGATGTGAACGTCTCTGAGCTTATACTTTTGATCAATATAAGATTTGATGAATAGTTGGTCTTTGGGTTGCAGAGGGATCCCGAACGCAACAATGTTAAGGGCTCTATGTTGTCTGTCCCTTTCTTCAGAAAAGTGGCGCTGGATCTCACTATCAAGATGCTGGGTGAGATTGGCTTTGATGCTTGTTGTCTCTTGAAGAACAACTGTCTGGACTTCGGAACGCATTTCAGAGAGTGAGCATTTTTTGGACACCCGGGTTTCCAGTGCTGACACTTGTGATTTCATCTCACTGACAGTTTGTGAGATTTCAGCTTTTAATGATGTTTCCAAGTCTTTTAAAGATGCTTGGACAATTTCTTGAAAGGCCGCTTGAGATGGGATTTTATCAATAATCTCATTTTTCATGCTATCTATTGTAGCTTTTATGATATTCTCAACACTAGCATTTTGAGTATTAACAGATGTTGATCCATATTTACATGCTGGGCACTTGATACAAATATCTACACGTCTGGAGATTTTAGTGACAAGCAGACATTCAGGTTCAGGCATGTCTAGACACTCGGCACATATCCACTTGTCACACCCATCACAAAGAATGGCATAAGAATCATTTTCTAATGCAATATTGCAGGCAAGACAATTGTTGGATCCTTTTTTCGGACTTATATGAGTCCTTTTTGGTCTTCTACTTGATGTGGCCTTAATTTCGCTAGGTGGCGGCATGATATGAGAAAAAAATTGCTGGAAAAAATGCGGGCAAAAAAAAGCTTTTCAGCCAACAGATATCAATTTATCACAGGGTTTTCAGAACTTGGGGGACCTGTGGGAAGCGTGGATACTCAAATCGCCTATCCCCAGCAGTTTAAGGATGAATATCCCGCCGGTACCAATACGGCTCTTCGTGTTTGTTATTGCTCTCTTCTGCACAGGTTTCCCCAAATGCAGAAAATAAACGATTCAGCTTACGTAGTCTATGGCTTTATAAAAAAAATAAACAGATACTTCACAAATTTGGACCGGCAACACTGTAAAGGCAAAAAAGGAAGAACGGGAAGATGTGCAATACCCTGGAGAATTGAAAATAAAATAAATTGCCCAAAAGTCTAAATATATCACTCACAGCACTGAGGTAGGTCCCTTAAATCAAAACCTAGGGTATCACAAGACCTGGGAAAATGCAAAAAACAAAGAAAAACAGTTATATCTCACAGTTTAATACATATATATCCAGGGTTCAAATTTATACAGCCACATGGATTTGTTGTTGTTGTTGATGATGAGTCCCTGAATTCTCAGTTTGAATCAGTGGAATGGCTTCAATTTTTTTCAAACATTTACTAATAAAATGTTGATAAAAAGTGGAAATTCACACAACTTGAGTTAACCACAGAAACAGAATGCAACTACAGTATTACTTCAGAATTTCTCAGCTTCTCAATACCAACCAGTCACAAAATATAGGTATGTTTTTGTATAGGGGTTGCATATATTTGTCCATAAAATTACCTTAACTGTTATATATACTGCTATTGGTGCACTGGATTCAGGATCCTTTGTCTGAGAGGATGCAGGTTTGAATCCCAGTGTACCCAATTGTTCAGTTTGGGACAAGGGTCAGTGGCTTGACTCTGTAAGCTTAGCCAGAGTTACCCAGCTCTAAATGGGTACCTGGAGAAATCTGGGGAAGTTAAACAGGAAGGGTGTGCGAAAGCATAGGATGGTTGGCCCCCAACCTCCCATTGCACTTCCTGGCTGAGGGGCCAAGAAACAGAGGTAAGCACCACCAGCAGGGACTGTAAAGTCTAATGCTGTATCCTGTATCCTATAGCCTACTGCTGAGGATTTTTATAATTATTTTGATACATGCCATCAAATCGTATTTTAATTATTAGTTGTTTATAAACCAAAACTTTTACAGGACAATGCTCTTACTAAATGCTAAATCTGAGTCAAATTTCAAAATTTTATTTTTCTGCTCAACAGACATACCATAATTTAAAATTTGGATTGAATAAATGAAAATCTCAAGATTATAACAAATTAATTAGAAATCTACCACAGCATGAAACCCTGACAATTTAAATCACCAATCTATACCTATGAATACAAAAATAACAAACACATAGCCTAAATATTTGTTTTTAGAGTATTTCAACTCATATACTTAGTTTGAAGCATATACATACATGCATCTTTATTAGAGTTAATACTTTTATGACTTTTGGTCTTTATTCAAATATTTTAGGATGAATAGAAGAGGAAATACTAGCAAAGATCTCTAAACTGACAGGACTCAAGACTGACAGGACTAGCTATTATAAACATTCACCAAAATACTGAGGTAGACATAGACCATGTAATAAATAGATATGGCAATTGTGGAAATACAGAAATAGACTTTTATTATAAACTTGTGAATTCTGTAACTTAAGCAATATATATATAACTTTAAAAAGTAGAAAGATATGCTACATTGATATGAAAAAAAATTTGGATTTGTAAATTTTTGAGATTTCGTCAAAGTTGACATTTCTTATTAAAACACGCATTTTTAAAAAGAAATAGTGATTATTTAATGCTTTATTGCCTATATTTAAAACTCTCATTTCAAATTTCTTCTATGTATTTATATCTCTTCATTCTGTTTTTCTTGTTACACCCCCAAAAAGAACTAGAATTTAATGTTTAATATATATTTTATGAAAATACAAGTTATATCTTTATCCTCATTTCCTACTTTTCATTACTATCATAGTTACTAAGCAGTGCCTTAAAGTTAAGCAACATGTTAAATGGTCTGACCTATACAAATTGTCACAAAGAGTGCATGACCCCAAAAGATGGTTCAAGATCAATCTTTTTTTGACAATATAAAGCTTAACTCAGTTGCTATAGCAGTCAGAAGTACAAAGGCAAAAATTATGCAGAAAGTATTAAATTTTTTTATACATTGTAAACAGCTTTTTATTTTTATTTTTTTATGCTGGGGTGGTTTTTATGGCACTTGATATTAACCAAGTGACATATAGTGATCACAAATTCTGTTGGTCTATCAGTCTGTCCTGGTTTTGCTACTTTAGGCACTTCCAGGTAATTCCAGGACAATGAAATTTGGCAGGCACATCAGGGACCAGACCAGATTAAATTAGAAATAGTCTTTTTCCCGATTTGACCATCTGGGGGGAGTGGGGGCCCTTTAATTCAAAAAAATAGAAAAAATGAAGCATTTTTAACTTACTAATGGGCTATGGGATCTTAATGAAATTTGATGTTTGGAAGGATATCGCGTCTCAAAGCTCTAATTTTAAATCCCGACCAGATCCGGTGACATGGGGGGGGGTTTGGAGGGGGAAACCAAAAAACTTGGAAAATGCTTAGAGTGGAGGGATTGGGATGAAACTTGGTGGGAAAATAAGCAGATGTCCTAGATACATGATTTAAATAACCAGAACGGATCTGCTCTGTTTTGGGGAGTTAGGGGGGAGGGTTAATGCTGAAAAATTAGAAAAAGTGAGGTATTTTTAACTTACAAAGGAGTGATCAAATCTTAATGAAATTTGAAGTTTGGAAGGATATCGTGTCTCAGAGCTCTTATTTTAAATCCCAACTGGATCTGGTGACATTGGGGGAATTGAGGGGGGACCTAAAATCTTGGAAAATGCTTAGAGTAGAGGGATCAGGGTGAAACTTGGTGGTAAAAATAAGCACAAGTCCTAGATACATGATTGACATCATCTTAATGAAATTTGATGTTTAGAAGGATATTGTGTCCAGAGCTCTTATTTTAAATCCTGACCTGATCCAGTGACATTGGGGGGAGTTGGGGGAGGGGACCTAAAATCTTGGAAAACACAGAGTGGATGGATTGGGTTGATACTTGACGGGAAATATAATCATAAGTCCTAGATACGTGATTGACATAACCAGAACGGATCCGCTCTCTTTGGGGGAGTTGTGGGGGGAAGGGTTGATCCTGAAAAATTAGAAAAATGAGGTATTTTTGACTTACAAAGGAGTGATCGGATCTTAATGAAATTTGATGTTTGGAAGGATATCATGCCTCAGAGCTCTATTTTAAATCACGATCGGATCCGGTGAAGGGGAATTTTGGGGGTGGAACCTAAAATCTTGGAAAACGCATAGAGTGGAAGGATCGGGATGAAACTTGGTGGGAAAAATAAACACAAGTCCTAGATACAGGATCGACATAACCGGAACGGATCTGGAAAACACTTAGTGGGGGGAGGGTTAATTTTAGAAAATAGAAACATGAGGTATTTTTAACTTACGAAAGAGTGATCGTATCTTAATGAAATTTCATATTTAGAAAAACCTCGAAACTCAGATCTCTTATTTTGAATCCCGACCGGATCCAGTGTCATTAGGGGGGGGGGGGGGCTGGAAATCTTGGAAAATGCTTAAAGCAGAGAGATCAGGATGAAACTTGGTGGAAAGAATAAGCACAAGTCCAAGATACGTGACTGACATAACCGGACCGGATCTGCTCTCTTTGGTGGAGCTGGGGGGAGGGGGAGTAATTCAGAAAAAATAGAAAAAAATGAGGTATTTGTAACTTGCAAACGGGTGATCAGATCTTAACGAAATTTGATATCTTGAAGGATCTTGTGCTTCAGAACTCTCATTTTAAACCCCGACCAGATCCGGTGACACTGAAGGGAGTTGGAGGGGGAAACCAGAATTCTTGGAAAACGTGAAAATTGAGGTATCTTGTGAATGGGTGGTCAGATCTTAATAAAACTTGATATATAGAAGAATCTTATGTGTCAGATGCTCCATTTTCAATTCGAATCGGATCTGGGGACATAGAGGGTTGGAAGGGGGAAACAGAAATCTTGGAAAACGCTTAGAGTGGAGAGATCAGGATGAAACTTGATGGAAAGAATAAGCACAAATTATAGAGATGGACATATAATTGGTGCGGATCCGTTCTCTTTGGGGGAGCTGGGGTTTTTTAATTTGGAAAAATTAGAAAAATTGAGGTAAATTGGTGACCAGATCTTAATGAAATTTGATATTTAGAAGGAACTCATGTCTCAGAGCTCTTATTTCAAATCCTGGTCAGATCTGTTGACATTGGGGAGAGTTCGAGGGGGAAACCGGAAATCTTGGAAAACGCTTATAAATGTTGTAGATACGTGATTGACGTAACCGGGATCCGCTCTCTTTGGGGGAGTTAGGAGGTGGGGTTCAGTGCTTTGGCAAGTTTGGTGCTTCTGGACGTGCTAGGATGGTGAAAATTGGTAGGCGTGTCAGGGAGCTGCACAAATTGACTTGATAAAGTTGTTTTCCCTGATTCGACCATCTAGGGGGCTGAAGGGAGAGGAAAAATTAGAAAAATTGAGGTATCTTTAACTTACAAGTGTGCGATCGGATCAATGAATTTTGATATTTAGAAGGACCTTGTGACTCACAACTCTTATTTTAAATCCCGGCCGGCATTAAGTCTCTCATTTTCCTTTTAAAGCAATCTATTGATTCTTAGAACTTTGCTAGAGCTCATACCGTATGAGCTCTTGGCTCTTGGCTCTTCCGACCTCGTCACAAGTGCCATATGAGCTCTTAGCTCTTGTAATAACTTACTATTTATGTATCAATATTTTTGTACCATTTTAAACTCAACTGATTTATTAGAACTTTGAACCTTCACCAGATTTTAGATTAAATTTACAACCATTTCCACTACCTACCTAAAACACATAATCGTTGAGGTTCCCTTTAAATTGCAGGTGTTTCTTTATTTGCAAGATTAAAAAAGTAATTTATTATGCCCCCCCCCTAAAGAAAATCCTGGATCCACCCCTAGTGGCACCTACCTTAATTACCTTAGTTTGGACTTTGGAGCAAGGTAAAGCTCCATGCTGGATATGTCTGATTCTTTTGTTGACAAATATCTAGATTAACAGAGTATTCAGATAGCTAAGAATTAAACTTACCTCTAGAATCAGAATTTCATCCTGAATCCAAAAATGACATTTGTTTTCATAGCAAATTCAACTTTAAGCCCTTTACAGACCCTCAAAGATGGTACAATCCCCCTCATTTTAGATACAGCTTATATACCTGTATCAGCATCAATCTTGTTACCTTAAATCACATTATCCAGCAAATAAGGTATTATATTTAGGTGCTGGCTAGTGAAGATATTGAGCCAGCACGTTGGCTGTATCCCATTCTTGAAGCCATGGCGTGAATGACCAATCTTTGTCCTCCTTGAAGGCCTCCACACTAGGGGCTGAGACTGCTCCTTTGCCTAGGGAGCTCCAGAGCCATGCTTCTGTTGATAGGAGAGGATAGGAATCTGTAACTTCTCCAGGCAGATGGGTAGTCCAGGCTTTTACAACCCTCTTTTGATTTTGTTGACACTCTAGTTTTTAATTGTTGTCTTTATTCAATGGGGTTGCCACACACATACCAAATTCCAGTGTTGGTGAAACAAGTCATTTATATAGCTTTGGCATCACCTTTGCTGACCTACTGTGGGATGATCTAATTACAATTCCCTGGGTTTAGGGCACTTTGGAGGTGACTGACTGAGCATGTTGGTCAAACTTCAATTCTTTTTACTGCAAGTAAGGAGCAACATTAAAACTTAAAACGAACAGAAATTATTCCATATTTGAAAGGGGTTGTCCCCTCCTCAACACCCCGCTCTTTATGCTAAAGTTTGACTCTTTGTCACAACTCTACTATTTAAAATAATAAAAAAAAACTTTAGTGTAAAGAGCAAGGCGTTGGTGAGGGGACAACCCCTTTCATATATGGAACAATTTCTGTTCTTTTTAAGTTTAATATTGCTCTGATACGCTGAATCTGATGGTATGATTTTCGTTAAGATTCTATGACTTTTAGGGGGTGTTTCCCCCTTTTTTCTAAAATAAGGCAAATTTTTTCAGGCTCGTAACTTTTGATGGGTAAGACTAAACTTGATAAAACTTATATGTTTAAAATCAGCATTAAAATGCGATTCTTTTGATGTAGCTATTGGTATCAAAACTCCATTTTTTAGAGTTTTGGTTACTGTTACTGTTTGATTTGATGAACTTGCGTGAATAACCAAGCACATATTACAAACGTGAGTACTTCTGGGGCGGCAAATTGGAACATTCTGTAGTTGAAATTTGTTACCTGTAGTGCCCCCCCCCCATTGTGACTGAAGATCGTAAAATTGCAAAATACAAACCGTTTGATCTTGTCCTAGCTTCATTTCAGGGATACCCCTTATGGCCATCAATAGCTATTAAAACCACCAAAGACCAGTAAAATCAAGCTAGATATCTTTTGCTATGGCACCCACTCTGAGCATAATATAGCTGAAGCACATATCCGCAACTGGAATGACCATTTTAAAGAAGCTTGTGCGAGGACAGATAAAGATGTAAATAAGGCTTTTGAAGAGCAGCGCTTATCCCCTGACATTTTCAAGACTCTAAGTAAAACCTACTTATCACTACCCGCTAAAACTAAGGGAAAATCCAGCCTAGCACCATTAACTCAAACTTTTGCTGCAGCATCAACTTTAAAAGAAATAATAAATGAAACTCAAGAGGAACTAATGAACACTAAGTCTAACCTAATGAATGATATTTCTGGTGTCGCATCAAATACAATGAAAGATCGCCGAGCTTCGGAAATTATCAGTGAAGATATTGTGAACGAAGTTTATAATTCGATTTCCCTTGAATATAATGCCAAATTTGGAAAAAATTGAAACAACCCTTCGAAAACTTTATAATGCAGTGAACTTGCTTGAAAATAAAATTTCTAAATTAGAAGACAAGTTTGACCGACTAGAGCAGGATGCCTTACTTGATAGCCTAATTTTCTACGGTGTGAAACCAAACCCCAATTTGGAACTGAGAGAAAATCTTAATGGAGGGATAACACAAATAATGGGCTTGCAAGATTTTAAAAAAATGGACCTCTTAAAGGCTAATCGATTCCGCATGCCTGCTACTCAAACTGAAAATGTGAAAATCGCCCCAGTTCTAGTAAAATTTTCAAGCTAAGATACTGCTTGTAAAGTGTTTGCAGCAAAAAGTAAGTTGGCAAAGTCAGGTGTATTTGTTTTAGAAAACCTAACTAAAAAGCGTCGGGATCTATTAAACGCGGCTCGTAGCACCATTGGCCCAAGAAGTGTTTGGTCTGATCATGGACAAGTTCTAGCCAAAGTTCCTGGTGAAACTCGTATACACAAAATAAATTATTTGCATGAATGTATTAGTATGTGACTGGTTAATATTTTCTTGATGCGTATCCTTTCCTAAGTCATTCTTTTTTACAATTTCTTTTTATTTCGTTTCATTTTTTTTACTTTATTTACTTTTTTTTCTTCCATGCTCAAGGTTCATCCCGATAGTACCTTCTGTGCTATTAATTATTTATGTGTTTGTAATTCTTTGACAGGTTTTTCTTTCGTAATAGAATTAGGTAAATATTTCTTTTTTGTTCATCTGGTGATTTAAATGGACTCCAAGTAAAACCAGCTTTTGTCAATATTTTAAGTCGTGAGACACGCCTTTGCGAGCTTGAAAATAATTCTTTTGATCTAATTAGTATTGTGAATAATTCGGTGGGTCAGGTTAATCAAAACCTGATTAATATAAACCCTGTTTGTAATAGTAAATATGTTTCGGACTTGGGGGGAGAGGAGGTTACCAAAGGAAATTATTCTCTGACTGCACTTCAGCTTAACATTCAGGGTCTTTCCTCGTCAATAGATAATTTAAGACAAATTGTTTCGGATGGACAGCCTGATGTTGTTGGTTTGTGCGAGACACTTTTGGATTCTGGCAATGAAATGCTATTGGATATCCATGGCTACAAAATGGAACATATAAACCGCTGCAAGATGGCTAAAGGAGGTCTTGTCGTGTATATATCTAGTAATTTGCATTATTGCTTGCGGGATGACTTATCAAGGAATTTTGAAGGTATCTTTGAGTCACAATTTATAGAAATTAGAGTTAATGGTATTGATCTAATCATAGGCAATATTTATCGTTCTCCTAGTGGCGCGGTTTCGTTTTTTCTTCGGAATCTTGAGGAAATACTTGACATAATATTGAAACGTCCGTGTCAGTTAATCATAATGGGTGACTTTAATATAAATTGGATGGATTCAAATTCTTCAGCTTCAGTTGATTTTCTTTCAACCATGCTTGCCGCAGGAACTCTACCAACTACATCCATCCTCACACGAGTACCTAATGTTACAGCTTCTTTGATTGCCAATATCTTCTGTACGCTTTGCTTGAAGGAAAACTCAATTTTAGTTACTGATATCTCCAATCATTTTCCCATATATTCTCTGTTCAGTTTTAATCGGGGAAGTGTTTGATTCCTATTCTATTAGGTTTGATGAGAATGAGTTATCTCTTCTTGGTTCTAAATTAGCGAAAAATTCGTGGAGCTTATTTGATAATGATAAGGATTTTTCTTGTTTATTTGAGTCGTTTTATGGAACCATAAAAGAGGCTATTCTTAGCATTTGTAAAGTACCGCCTTCTAATCGCAGGTCTAAAAGGATTATTCCTCTAAACCCATGGATGACATCCGGACTTCTCAAAAGCTGGAGAAGGAAAAATAATCTCAGGAGGTATTATAAATGCGCTACACTTTCAGCGGGTGCTATTCGTCTTTGTCAATTCAAGATTTACTGGAATATATATAATTCCTTGTGTAGGAAAGCCAAATCTCTCTATTATCTAAATAATTTTGCTGCGTGTAATAAGGTTATTCGTAAAACTTAGAATGTAATAAATTCTGTGCTTAAACCTGGTTCTCAGTATAGCTCTTTACCTATGAGTCTAGTCATTCGTGATGAGACTGTAGAGGGTGAGCTTAATGTCCAAGAAGCATTTACTTCATTTTTCGCTAGTATTGGTAAGAATATCGCTTCCACAGCTACTTTATCTCGGTCTAAGTCGGACTTTAGATCTTACCTCGGGCCGTCTTGTGTTAAGTCTATGTTTCTAGAGCCAGTAACAGAAATTGAAATTACTAAAATTGTTAATGGCTTTAAAGACTCGTCTTCATCTGGGCTAGATTCTATTCCTACTAAGGTAGTTAAATCTATTCTTCCTTCAATAGTTGTGCCTCTAACAAAACTTGTTAATCTTTCATTTAAATATGGTGTTTTTCAGGATGCTCTCAAGCGTGCTCGGATTATTGTTCTGTATAAAGGTGGACCAAGAAATGATCCAGCAAATTATTGACCAATTTCAATTTATCAGTATTTAGTAAAATCTTCGAAAAGGCTATGCTTTCTCGTCTCCTTAAATTTCTAAAATCTAAAAAGTTTTTTCATGATTTTCAATTTGGTTTCCGAATGAAGCACTCCACTGAGCATGCCTTTATGACCCTTTTGAATTTTATACATTCTGCATTGGAATCGGGATTAATTCCGGCTGCTATATTCCTGGATATTCGCAAGGCCTTCGATTCCTTAACCCATGAAATTCTTCTATCGAAGATGTCTCATTTTGGCATTAGGGGTAATGTATTTTCTTGGTTTCAATCTTATTTAAATGATAGGTTAATTTCTGTCGATCCACTTTTCCGTTCACCTTCACAAGTGAATTTTGGCTTCCCTCAGGGATCAGTTTTAGGGCCAGTGTTATTTTTGATTTATGTAAATGATCTTTTTTACGCAGTAAAAAAGCAGAAACCTCTTCTTTGCTGTAAACTCTGTCATCCTAAACCTTTCCTTGCCCATAGTGCCAGCTATAGTTCGCCATCTTCTGATGTCCTTGTTTGTTTTGCTGATGATAGCACACTCGGTGCTTCGGGAAACTGTGAATCCGAGCTTCGATTAAACTTGGAATAGTTGTTTGAGAGAGTAATTTCATGGCTTGATGCTAATTATCTTACCCTAAATTATTCAAAGTCCATTTTTTGATATTTTTGCATGTTTCTCAGATTTATGCCTAGTTATCAGAAATTTATCAGCCAAATGGGATAATTCATAGATCTAAAGATCGATATGTTCGTTTTTTGGGTATCTTTGTTGATGAAAACTTGTCTTTCAAGCGTCACATTGATTTGATTAAAATGAAGATATGCAGGAGTCTCGGTATTTTAAGGAAACTCAAACATATTTTCCCTGGATCAATTTTGGAAATCCTTTTTCACTCCTTGATCCGATCTTAAGTTTCCTACTGTCCAATAGTATGGATGTCAACCTTTCCTTCGGTGTTAAAACCACTTTCTAAGGTTTATAATAAAGCTAGAAACCTCATTAAGGAAACTAACCGTTCAAGAGTTATCCCATTACTTGATCTTGAGTCACTGTATATTCTTTCGTGTGTATGTTTTACTTTTTCTCAGCTTAATGGTGACCCGTCCCCCCATCCCCAAAGTGTTCAGCCATCTCTCACCTCTGATCAGAATAATTACAAGCTTCGCAATACCGAAAATCATATTCAAGTTCCTTTTACTTCTTGTGTAAGGTCAGACTTTAATCCTTTAATTGCGGGTTATATTGTATGGAATAAGTTGCCCGAATCAGCTCGAAGGTGCCACTCATTCGGTTTGTTCAAGAAAATTATTAAAAATTCTTTGGCTTCTTAGAAATTATTTTATCTATTTTTGTATGTGTATATGCGTGTATGTATGTATATATATATATAGGGATGGGGCCTAGGTGTCCTCCATTTTTTTGGTCACTTAAGAAGGGCACTAGAACTTTTTGTTTCTGTTAAAATGAGCCCTCTCGCGACATTCTAGGACCAGTGGGTCGATATGATCACCCCTGGGGACAAAAAAAAAACATTCATCTGTGATCTCTCTTCTGGCAAAAAATACAAAATTCCACATTTTTGTAGATATGGGCTTGAAACTTCTACAGTAAGGTTCTATGATACGTTGAATCTGATGGTGTGATTTCCGTTAAGATTCTATGACTTTTAGGGATTGTTTCCCCCTATTTTCTAAAATAAGGCAAATTTACTCAGGGTCGTAACTTTTGATGGGTAAGACTAAACTTGATGAAACTTATATATTTAAAATCAGCATTAAATTGCAATTCTTTTGATGTAACTATTGGTATGAAACTTGCATCTGACCTATTCTGTAGAATAGATTAGTTTTAAGAAGTAAGCTCATGCTCAAAGTAGCTGAAGAATAGCTGCATTTATTGTCATTTATCTTTGAATTGATATTATGCATTGTCTCTTCTGGACTAAATACTAGGTTAAGTAACAAAAGACTACTACTGTTCAGGACTGTTTTGTAATATTACATCCGTATCGTCGTAGTTGCATCTTATCCCCTACCCCCTCTCCTAAGGAAGCCATATGTAACTTTTGAGTGACCTATATAGAAAACTTTACTGATTCAGCTATGCTAGTTGAAAGACAAGTAAACCATTTTAATTGCATTTCAGCATTCTTTTCAAATTTAATAATTGCTACCATTCCAATTTACTTGAAAACGTGTTATAACAGATAAATGCTCTGAAGCCCTAAAATAATTGTTTGTAGCCTAAATCTTGCCCTTTTTTTTAGATTTAAAGAAGTTAAGCATAAAAATTGTAGTTACTCCTGAGTCAAATTTAAATGTTTTTTTATCTGTCACTTTTTAATGCATTTTCTAGCTTTTATTTCCTAAAGAGACTGAGACGGAAGTATGTGAGAAGGGAATTGTAAACCTCTGGCTAGGCATTCTTGAATATAGAGATTTGAATTTTATGCCTGTCTTGCTTTCCAGCCTTTCCACTCCAGAAATGGTAGCAAAGGGTGCAATATGGCACTTTACCGTGATGTTATCAAGAAGAATTTGTACTGGAGAAAAAGAAGAGACACACTTGTTTTCACTGACTAAGAGGACTGGGAGGGATAGTATTCAAGACTTTGGATTGTAAATCCCTTGTGAAGAGTTTTGATTCTGTAAATAGGGTGCCATGGATGTATAGTGTATGGTAATTTTAATCAAAATAGAAAGTACTATTTTTTCACCTATTTCATTTGGTCTAGTCATTATTAGCTGTTGCTAGAATGGTTTTGAAAATGTGGGATAGAAGTAAGCTTCTATCCAAAAAGTTGAGTTCTAAACAGAAGTAAACTAGTTTTTAAATTGGTTATGATTGTCCTAAAAACCCAGAAGGAGGAGAGATATTTCTTGGATGTAATTAAATTGTCTTATAAATTGGGATGTAACAGAAGCAGGCAATTGTAAGACAGTGTAGCTACTAGGCTTAACTCTATGGTCATGAATAGAATCAATCAATGAAAATGTAAAGAATATGTTTTTTTTAATACTATTGAAACAATATATAGTGCAATTTTGGTTTGTTGGTTTGCTTTCTGCTTTATCTATGTACACTGGGCTTAAGGCAAGGGAATTTTTTTTATAATTGATGAAATGCATGCAAAGGTTAAATGATTACTTCAAGACAGAAGTTCAGGTTCTGATGTTGCTTTGACATGGGGTCAGTGGTGCGGCTCTGTAAGCTTATCCAAAGTTAACCAATTACAAATGAATACTTGAAGAAATTCAGTGAAGTTAAACAAGATGGGTGTGTTAAAGTAAAGTATAGATGGCACCCAACCCCCAATTTTACTTGCTGTCTGAAGATCAAAGAAACAGAAAATAGTACTATCAGTAGGCATTGGACAGTCTAGGGCTGCATCCTTTACCTTACCTTTTATGCATTAATATTGTGAGCTAGCAGAAGTGTGAGCTCACTTTGTTAAACAAAGGTAATCTTCGGGTTCAGGTAGTTTACTTTTATTTCCTCTTGCAGATGTTAATGGATCCTTATGTAGATCTTGATGTGGCCAGTCTCACCTTAGATGATCCTGAGACAGGGGAAATTGTTATAGATGAGGAAACTGGAGAAGTTCTCTATAAGGAAGCTGTTGTTCAGGAAAATAGGTATTTTTTATGTTTTAAATCCTTCTTTCCTTCTTTTTTCTCTCTTTTGGAAATAAATTTTCTGCTTCTTCATATTTTTTTTGGGATAGTCTGGGAATTTTTTCTTTGGTTAATTGTATTTATTTATTTTTGCCTAAAAAGTATAGGCAAGATTACTATACTACAATGGAAAAACATCCATAGGGGAGAAACAGTGAACTATTAGAACTAATTATAAATTTCTTGGGATGACAATTCTTATTTCTGATTTCCCTTAACAAGTTTAATTTCTATCAACCAAGTTCTGTGGCGGGTTTCTTATTGTAGTCATGTATGCAAAGCTGTTGCTGGTATGCTCTCACTGCCTTGCAATTAATATGAAATACAAAATTTTTCGCCTGTTTGTGAGAAAAATACACTTTGTTTTGGACGCTAAAATCTGTGATGAACACAGAATACAATTCAGCTTTTTAGAGGACCAATAGTTGACTAAAAAAAAAATTCAAAGAACATGGAAAAGTTCCTTCTGTAGAAGTTACAGATGAAGAATGACTGTAAACACTTATTACTGCTATTGTAAACAGTCCATTGCAAATGCTATAAGGAAGAAATCAAAGAAACTCTGGCTCAGGCACAGTTGCACCACATAGAGAATGCAATACATAGAATTTACTTTTTTATGGTCATTGATGGGTCTAAATCAGACACTTTTCAAATTCAAATTCATTTTATTTAAAAAACATTCGACGGACAGAGCCGATTATTAGTTTTTATTGTCATACACACACAAAAATTCGTCGACAAGTCAAAATTAACATTCACAAAATTATAATATATACAATTAACAATAATAATTGTCACATACACACGAAAATAAGTCAACAAGTATACACAAAATTATAATATATACAATTAACAACAATAATCCGGATTAAAAAGTCGATCCAGCATTAAACAACTTAACAAACGAGGGCACAAAACTAAGCTCATAACGAGCATGTGACACAGTCACAGGTTGAAGTTTTGGTACAGGCTCTGCAACGGCCCTGAGTGGCCTTACCCGTGCCGGTTGATGTTGGGGAGGAAGGATATTTCGGTGTATAGGGCTGGACAAAATTTTATTACCAAAGGATAGGGCTAGTTTTAAACGACGAGATTGAAGGGTTTGAAGTTGAAACTGATTAAGGAGGGATATGTACGGTATTTTGGGGGCTTTTGAGATTACTAGGAGGGCACGGTATTGCACCCTCTCAACCCGGTCCGACTGTTCCCTAGTCAGCCCGAAATGCCATACAGGGCAACAGTATTCAAGTGTGGAACGTATAAAAGAGAAATAGATGCGTAGGAGGTGTGGTGCAGGGATTCCATGGCGAGCCAACAACTTTAGAGACCTGATGGCCAAATTAGCTTTTTTTAACATGCCATCAACATGTTTATTCCACTTCAGATCTGAAGTGATATGAACGCCGAGCAGTTTAATTTCGGTCACGTGACTGGCGCTGGGAATAGGTGGATTAAAAACTGGCGCAGATTTTAAAAAAGAAAATGTTAAAATTACAGATTTATCAAAGTTGACAGTCATTTTGTCCACCTTTGCCTCTTGACATATATCTTTCATTAATGAACCTGCTCTGCTTGGTAGGTTTTTCCGACAACATTCAATGAGCGACAGATCGTCGACATACTTCCAGCGATCGTCCAGTGTTGTTGCCAAATCATTTATTATGACAAGAAACAAAAGTGGTCCCAAGAGGGTACCTTGGGGAACTCCACAAAAAATGGGCAGTGGGTCGGAGTAGGTGGACTTATATTTTGTCCGTTGACATCTACCAGAAAGAAAACTAGCAATTAAACGTACAAGGAATGAATGTACACCTAGTCCAAGAAGTTTTTTTTACAAGAATTTTGTGGCAAATTAAATCAAAAGCTTTTCTTAGATCTATTGCAATAAGATTAATCCAAGAATCTGGTTCATCGAGTTTTTGCAAAATACTGTCAATTATACTTACTAAGTAATGAGATGTAGATGTGTTTGGCATATTTCCAAACTGCCTTGGATCAATTTTGTCCAGAATACGGTCTTTCAGCCATGCTGCAACAAAACTTTCATACACTTTGCTAAAAATGGGTGTCATAGTGATCGGTCGGACACCCGAAAAATCATTGGGCGGATCTTTTTTTGGTATTGGTGTAATGAACCCATTTTTCCAAATTGATGGATACTCACCTGTTTTTGTCACCTGATTAAAAAGGAGTGTTAGGGGGCCACTAAGATAATCTGGAAATGCTTTGATGAGATCAATGGGAATATCTACAGGGGTAATGCTTGTTCTTTTAAGCCTTTTTAATTTGAAAAACACCTGGGACTCTGATATCAAAGGGAAATCAAAAGACTCAGGAGGAGGGGTGGGTATTCCCACGCTCAGCAAAGGTGGGAGGGATTGCACAATGTTACCCATATGTTTATTAAGGGAGTTGGCTGTTACGACGTCATCTTCATCAATGCCAAAATCGATTCCTTTTTCCACCTTGCCCGTCATCCTTTTGATTCGGTTGTACCACTGGCTTGGTTTGGACTCGAACAGATGATTAACTTTATGTTCTACATATTTGTTCGCGTGTTTTCGAGTGACTTTTCTTAGTTTGTTTTTCAACCTGTTGGCTTGTTGGGTATTACCATGACGGAAAAGCTATCTCTTTTCCATTACCATTTTCTTAACTTCTTGTGTAATATATGGTCGATCTGACGAGAAACGTTTTGTTGACTTCTCAGGAAAACAGGCCTTGTAATTATGAAGCAAAGCTTCTTGGAAAATAGTAGCTTTTTCGTTGCTACTTTTAGCATCTTGGAATTTTTCCCATTTCTCGCAGCTTAACCATTGGCCAAAAGTCAGAAGTCCCTCACTTGTGATTGGTCGACTGATAGTTACAGTTGTAGTGTAATCGATTTTAATGGAACAGGTGGGGTTAAGTTCAAGAGAAAAGTGGTAACTTCCTCCAATTGGAGCCCCGGTCGTAGGTATGTTGTAAAATTCGTGCATATTTGTGGAAATTCGGTCAAGGGAGGTGCCACCTTTGGTTGTGGGAAAATTGACGAGCTGCTTCAGGCCGATTCCGGCGTCCAGGTGATGGAGCTTTAATTCATTGGCATCGCCCATCATGAAAATTCCGCATGATGGGTATTTGCCCAAAACAAAATCCGAACTGAGTTGTAGCTTTTCTACGAATGCTTGGCGGTATTCACTCGTCTGACCCGGCGAGTAATAATACACGCAGAGAGCAATACCAGTGAATTTCCGGGGGAGACGTCGTGGTTTCTCTGCTGAGATAGCAGCAATTACTGTGAGCTTAGAAACAGCTTCACAGGATCCTTGGTTCCCACCCAAGATCATAATTTACTCAAACTCCCTCTCTGCTTTGCTGCTATTAAAACAAAAGCAAACTGAATTAGAGGACTGCTGTACATTGCCTCTTAAAAAGATTTCAACAAAATGGTTCTACTATGAAATTAAAATTCATTCCCGGCTATCTTGAGATCAAAGGAATCATCAGAATCAATGAGACAGCTAAGAACGTGGCCACAGACCCATTCACTTCAGGGGTACTCTCTGACGGAGACTTAGATGCATTTTTGGCACTACACAATTAAGTTCTATGTCATCCATTAAGACAAGGAGTGAAATCACCATATATCACCAAATAAGAAGTCATTTAGTTTACTTTACCTACCATGCCTTCTGCTGTGGATTTTAATCTCACAGCTGCAATAATAGATATCATGTGCTCAGACTTGGACAAGCAAACCCAGAAAAAGATTTACTTAGCTGTTGTGAGTTCCTACAATCTTGCTGTCTACTAGGTACATTATAAGCCACTATCATTGCTCGGACCTTCTTGACAGCATATTTTGTCAATACCATTCCTAACTTCAAATACTAGTATAGATGAACATAACTAAAAGTGAGATTCCAAGCTCGTTTTGATTTCAGTTCTCAAATGAAGACTGAGGAGAAATATTTGTAAAATAAGGAGTGCAATCCCAACAGGATGCATCACAATGATGTAGCAGACTACATCTGTATCTTCTCTTGAAAATTGAACATGCTTAAATGAGCTAGTGCCCCAAATTTTCTATTTTAATAAAGAAAAAGACACTTGAATAAAAGTAAATGCAGTTGATCTTCCGTTTTCTTTTATGTCTTTTCTTTTTTAATCTATTTTGTAATTTGGCTCAAATTTAACCTTCAATCCAATACGTCAATCATAAAGATTGTTTTCTTCTTGTCTTTTGACACATTGATATTTTTTCCTGGCTCATTACCAGCTATATATTTGTATCGCTAATTGTATTTTATTCCTAGTCGAGGATACTTTAATGATGCTGGATGCATATTTCATTGTCTTTTACATAATCATTTCAACTGTTACCTCTTTTCTGATTCTTGGATACGTTATGTCAAGCCACTTAAAAGACATCTACGATTTCAAAGTACTGTTTGTTTGTGTGTTCTCTTACTTAATAAGAACATTGAAATATTTTATATTGAGGAAAAACCTTTGAGTGTTTTTCCTCTTTACCCCAATGTGCTCTGTTCATTGTGACCATAATGCCAGTTTTCATGATGGCTGTAAGAATTGCATGTTATTGGATCTATGATTTATTTACTACGGGTTGAATCTCTTCTTGGTATAGACTTGGAGTTGTTTTTGTTTGTATGAATGAAGTCATTTTAAACAACATGTACCAGATGTAATCAATATTGTAAACGAGGTATGCAAAGGATTTGGAAATATGCAGTTGGTATTGGGAGCTGGTCAGTGTTGGTAGCTTAGCTTAGATGTGAGTACAAATAAACTTGTCTACTTGACAGGTATACCTTCTGAAATTTTGACAAAACAAAGATTTCCCTTAATTTTCAGTTATCAGTTTCTTTTCCTCTGGTTTTAGTTCTGAAAATGTTCCTTTTTAGTCTCAGAGCGTAAACTTTGTTTCTAAAGTGTGACAGTGAGTCTTGCTGTAATAATTTAAATACTCTGGAACATTTTGTTTGCTCACTTATTACTTAGTTTATTTTGATATTTTAATTCTTATTTCATTACGAAGATTATGCAAAAATTGTACTTATATTACAAGTTATAAATCTTTTTGGTTTTCTTTTTGAAACGATACAATTAAAAACCAAAAACCACAATCCTTTAAAAATAAAACCTTTGCTCTTTTTTTAACCCTTGTGTTGTGTTCTCTTTATATCAAGTATTAGGTACAGGTTATTTCTAGCACTCCTTCTTATAATTATGTATCTTTTTTTTCATATATTTTCTCCAGACTCTGTTTAAAACGGTTACATCGCCCTCTATTTCTAGAAGATTGACCACTTGCAGTTCTTCAGAGATAGATTCAGAAACTGGAGAGCCCTTGGATGTGCCTATGCAGAGATCAACTTTCAGGGTAAGATTAATCATTGCTTTCCATAGGTGTTTCTCCACTGTGCTGCAGATTTACTTGCTTCATGTAGTTCATGATTAAGAAGTATAATAATTTGTTCCAGATGTTATATCAAGCCCAACTAGCCCTTAATTTACTACAATTTTGCACAAAGCCAAAATATTGTGCAATGTATTATGGTTCCATTTCCACTGAACCCTCTTGCACTTGATTCCAGGTGCAATTGAACTCCCGTGTAACTGAACGCCCATGCAACTGAACCCTCGTGCAACTCAACCCCATTTAACTAAACCCGAATGTAACTGAACCCTCGTTAAACTGGAGCCGCGTGCAGCTCATCCCCACGTTTTAACTGAACCGCCATTCAACTGAATCCTAATGCAAGGTAGCCCTCAGTCAACTCAATACTCATGCAATTCAATCGCATTCAACTCAACTTCCGTGCAGTTCAACCCTCATTTCACTAAATCCTCATTCAGCTCAACCTCCATTTAACCCAAACCTGCCTGACTACATTCAAATCAACTGTGTTCAGCTCAGCTATCCTCAAATCAACAATATAACTAAAAAGTATAATTCATCCCGTTTTGTAGGAGGTGACAAAAGCTAACTTGAGTGAAATAGTCTGTGTTTATTGGTTACTTCTTTTGTTTGTTTTTGTGTTTTGTTTATGCTGCTTCGATGAAAAACCCCCCCCCCCCTCTAAAAAACAACAGTTTATCTTTTGTCCTATATATTTGTAAATTAGCGCAACTATTCATGCCCAGGGTCCAAACACACCTGAAGGTCATGGTTGCAGCAATAGCGGCACCATAGTACGCAAAAACCATGGCCCATAAAAGTCAAAATTTTAATTACGCGTTAAAAAAAGACACTATCTTGTAAGAAAAACTTTTCGTTAATGCTGACTCAGGAAGGGTAGCTATTATTTAAATTCATCATAATAGTAAAATTTAATTGTGTAAACAAATTTCTGGGAATTTTTAGAAAGAGCTGGAAACGCTGATTGGTTCCCCTTCTTTTTTTTATACCTCCAGTACTATTAGGACTCTAGAATATCATAGAGAGCTGTTTAATGTCGTTTGAAAGCTAATTTTTAAATTTACTCGCTTATTATAATTTCCTCGTGACAACAGCATCATAAAATGCCTTATGGCACTAAAATGCGATTTTAGTGTCATTTCTGGAGTGTAAAGGCTTGAAACCATAAAAGATCTACCACTGAAATCTCCATGATCAAAAACCCTTAAGATGGTGTTAAAAATCCCCCTCTTGAATACTCCCATTCCCAGTCACTTTCGCAAGTGGAAAAAAAGAGTTTTGAAAAAACTACCTACTGAAAAAAAATGGATAAAATACAATGCTAATTTATTAATGGTGGAGGCTGTTTATTTTCATTTTAACACTAAAATAAATTACGAAACAAATTCTTGGAAACTATGAAAAAGTGCTTGATACCCAAATGTGTTGTCTTTTTCTTTTTTCCCCCAGAACTAGCCAGTCACTGGAACATCATAGGAGCGCTAAAACGGGCAACTATTTAATATTCTTGGAATTAGTGTTTTATTTCCCCCACACCATAAAGGTACGCATTAACTGGTGACTGGTTGTGATGTTACACAGCATACTTCACCCGAAGGTTCCGCTACCATCACAACATTATTTTAAAACATTTTTTTTCATCGGGAATTTTGAGAATGTCAAACTTCGGTTTCATCCCAAAACCTCTCAGTTTTTCTTCAAATGCTTTCTAACTTATATGTGTTCCTAGACTAGAGGCTACATCCTACCAAAATTTAAGCCCGACCAGAGAAATGGCTATTTCTATTCTCAGAGCTAAGGCCCAAATTCAACGTCCATCCCTCCTTCCCATTCACACATTGGAAAACAGATTAATTATAATATATGATGAAGTACGGGGAAAGAAATCAAATTTGGTTATTCAGATGGAAACTAGATAAATTCCAACTTGAATGGAACAATTATTAACTTTGTCATTCGCAAAAAGATACACACAAGTGTTTTCATTGTGTGTCAGTGGCGAAAATTAGTTGCAATTGGGGCTTTGCCGGTTCTTTGTCATTGGTCTAAATTAGTTTAGCTTGTCCAAATGGGTAATAAAAGTTAGAAAATGCGAACGAAGCGAGAAGCAAATTGTGATCTTTCAGCGCTAGTTCAAACTCATTCTTAGGCCTAGGGTTGAGTTCAGTGAAACGGGGCTTAGGTTACATAAGGGTTGAGTTAAAGGAAGGTTGGGTTAAACGATGGTGGACTTAAACGTGGGTTCAGTTTAATGAGGGTTCAGTTGAGTTGCACGGGAACCCAGTTAAATGGATTTTTAGTTGTACGAAGATTCAGTTTAAAGGGGCTGAGTTACACGCCGGTTGAGTTAAACGGGGTTCGGTTGCAAGAAGGCTAGTTAAATGGGCCTGAGCTGTACGTGGGTCCAGTTGCACGGAGGTTCACTTGCATCTGGGATCAGATTCACGAGATTTTATCTACATTGTTTCAGTTGCTTGGGGTTTAGTTGCACGCAGCTCATTATACATGGCGTTGATCTGCAGTCGTGAGTAGTTTTGGATTTCTCCTTAAAATAATGCAGCCTACCAAAAAATGTATACTATTAAAAGTGATTAGGAATAAACTTAAAGTTCCAAAAATGTCTTCTGTTTGCTCTAAGTCATATTGTTATGATGGCATGTTGATGTGGTTCAATAAGCACAACAATCCATCTGGTGCGAAATGTGTGTTTTTGAATTAATTTAAATTGAAAAATAAGGTTTTCTTCAAATGAAAGGAAAAAGCAGTGATGAACCTTAAAATGAACAGGAATTGATTTGTAGCGTGGGACTGCCCCACTCTTTACTTTAAACTTTAATCATTGCTTAACTGAAAGTTGTTACAATTACAAAAATATAAACATTGTCTAAGCTTGTAAGCTTTTCACTTACCATTTGCCTTTCAAAATATTTCAACTAAAGATTCTATTTTCTGAAGCAAATGCGGACCAGTAAATTCTTCCATTCTCAAGGCAATGTTCTTCCTTTGAAAAGTTTTAAGTAATAAAAACAGTTAGTTTTTGTTAAAAAAAACTTCTTAGATAGGTTTTTTCTTTTGATGCTTGAATAATGGGCATTTTCAAATCATTGAACATGATCCATTTTCGTCCTAATATGTTTCCATGAGATGCCCGTGTAGAGGCTCTTAGAACCTCCTCCTCACAACCTTCCAGAAAAATCGCGAATTTTGTACGATGCCTTCCGACATTTTAGTGTAAATAATCTACTTTCTGTTGTTTTTACACAGGTCTTCCACTCCCCTTTCTTGATTAGATCCCTATCTGTTTTAAGTAAAATTTCTGTTATATATATATATATATATATATATATATATATATATATATATATATATATATATATATATATATATATATATATATATATATATATATATATATATATATATATATATATATATATATATATATATATATTAGGAAAAGAGAAATCACCAGTGCAACAGCACAAACACAAAAAAAAAGAGACAGAAGGAGAAAAGGAAGACTGTTTTCCTAAATTAGTGATTAATATAGACCAGCACTTGAATGAGGCCTTAACCCTACTCATCCATACAATCACATAGGTCAAACAGCATAGCCATACACAATCAACCATAAAGAATAATCCATGGACAGGCAGTCATGTCGTCAATAAGTATAAGTCGTCATTTACCAAACAATAGAAACAATAAAGACAAATAATTCAGAGGCAACAACCCAACACAAGGGCTCATCAGGAGAATACACTTGTCTATAGGGTTTCGGCACTTTAAATTCTCTACCCAGTCAAGTGTTGTGCCTATCACAGAATATCCATGGCATCCCCGTGTCAGGTATCACCTCCAAAATACATGCCTAAAAAAAAAAAAAAAAAAAAATTAAAAAAATGTAGAACAACCAAGTAACACCAAAACAAGCTTATCCTGTTAATATATTCCTCTATTTAGCAACAATAGGCAAACTAAATATGATAAATTTTACCAAATCACAAACATTAACACTTTGCAAAAAACCTGAATGAACTAAACAATTATAGAATTCATCTTTACCATGTGGCTATTTTTTAAAAAAAATCCGCACTATTAGAAACACAATTCAAAATAAATGGCGCTGCATCATCTTTTCGCGAACCTCCGAAATTAGCCGAAAATTTCTTTAAGTATTTCCAGATAATTCTTTTGGTATTTATTTAAAAGTTCGTTATAATGAAAACTAAATTTTTTAAATTGCCAAGTTAATTTTATGCAGAAAAACCTCTTAATATCAATTTTTGGCTTAAGATTTTACATCTATTTTTAAAATCAATATAATTATTACAAATCCTTGCATAACGAAGTAACTGTGAGAAAAACGCCGAATATGTGATATTTGAGTGTATATTACTTTCAGGGAATGGGAAACTAATCACTTCAAAATCAAAATCATCCGTTTTATTATACATTTTAAAACTTAATTTATTACTATCAGAAATATTAATATTTAAATCTAAGAAATGATCTTCATGACCAGCGCCATGACTAGGTTCAAGAGTAAGCTCTGATGGATATATATTTTTAGAAATATCAATGAAATCCTTACAATTTAGGACCAAAATATCATCTAAATATATTTTATTATTTGACAAAACATGTTTTAAATTATTTGGATTATTCTTATCCATCATATATTTATATTCTAGTTGACTTAAAAACAAGTCAGCTATAAGTGGACTGGCATTCCCCCCCCCCCCCCCATGGGAATTCCCACGATTTGCTTGTACAAATCACCACCAAATCTTATATAAGTATTGTATAAAACAAATTCTAATAACTCAAAAATCATATCCAAGCTGTAACATCTCAAGTTAACTGTAGTCTTAAAGCAATTTGTCCATATAGCTTTTTTATTATAAGTGTCTATTTTTAAGAACCTTTTACTAGATAAGAGGAAAGATTTCTTGATAACAGTTTTTAAATTATCTAACACTACATTAAGTGATAAATTAGTATACATTGTCGCAAAATCGAAAGACTCAATTCTTTTAGCTGAAACCATTGTTAAAGAATCTATCACCTGCAGCGAATTATTAACACTCCAATATTGATTAAAATTCGAAAAATTTTTAATACCAGAACAATCGGTTTTAAGCTTATTTACAATTTCCTTTAAAATTAAAGAGAGGCTTCTCTTAGTTCACCAAGCAAAACAAGTTTGAAGCCAGGTATACAACAAAGTGTAGTTCAGTATAGAGGGACTTATTTCAGTACCACTTGCTGAATCATTATCTGAGTCTTGTATTCCGGCCACCTGCACCCAACATGGAGTTTGACACGGGTTGTGCAGATTATCGTTTTGAGTGGCGTATTCAACACGGGCGAATGTGTTCTCAGAAACCGTGTTCAACCATGCTATTCTGCAGCGTTACAATTTTAAGGAACCCGTGTCCAACACGTCTGAAACTCTTAAGAGGAAAACGGTTTAAAGTTTTGCCGGGTTGAACACGGAGAATCTAAAAACGATTTTTGATATCATTTTAGGCACTATAGTCTTTGTGAAATCATGATCTTGGCTATGTCATTATAATTATAGTTAATACTCATTATAATTATACTATACAATATATTATGCAATTATAGTTAATTTTAAGCTGAAATTTAGAAAGAACAACTACTTGGTGAGAATTTGTAAGGATATCTCCAAGAACAGTTGACTTTAAAATTAGAATAAGAAAAAATGGGAGAAGTAGAATGTAATAAATAAAAGTACAAGTGATAAAAAAAATGGGTGACTTATATTGAATATGCGTTAAACCGTGACATAGCTGATGGAAATGATATAGAAAATAATGAGAACATTTTCAATGATTTGGGAGTGAAGAAAACCTTATTTAGCAAGGAAGAGTTAGGGGCGGCACTCGTAGAGCTGGAAAATAGTAAGGCTTGGGTGCTGATAGCATGTTAAATACAATATCCGCTACTAATTAGCTAATAAATACTTGGCTGATTGAGCTAAGGTAACCAAACCCATAGGTATTATTGGCTAGGGCAAGAATCGCGGGTGCCATATTTTTTCTCTTTTTTTTTCGATCGGCTTGATACTAATATCCCAAAGTTCCTGGGCCAAGTGGACGTTCAATTATAAATAACTTCTTAGGATTGGGGTACAGGTTTATAAAAAAAGACACCAAATATCTTATAACCTCTTTTTCAGGGTAGTGTGCTAGGAGGTAAAAATGGACAAAGTTTTTTTTGTATCCTATCAATTGAAACTTACACTTGCAAGTCAATCAACCGGGGCGAGTTTAATGTAAAAATATGGAAAACAAACTGGTCAACCTAGACGAGCTATTAAAAAAAAAAAAAAAAAAAAAAACAACTTTTGTTTGATTGGTTATTGTTAGTCAGCCCGGAACACAAAGAGCAACTAAGTTCCAAATATTTTTATCAGCTCAGACAAGCAGAATAAAAGTTTATTTATCTCCCAATTTGAGCCCACAAGTTTTGTGTCTCCGTTCGGTTTGAAAATTATGTCCACAATTCCTTGGGCCAAATAGACCAATGCAGAAAAAAAAGATTCGAAATTGGTGTTGGCTATATTGATTCGTTACTCCTGAAAATTGGCTCAAAATGTGTTCAGTGTATGATCCACTGAAGCTTACAGGGTGTGTAGACAGGGTCAGGTAAAACCTTAATGAATAGATACATTTTGAAAAGTTGGGGCTCTGTCGATTTGAGACTGAAAAAAGGGCTAAATTTTTTCTCCCATTAACTGTTACCAGGCGCGTAGACCGGATCAAGGGATGAAAATACAATCCGGGGTCCAACTTAAAAGAAAATAAAATTTGAAATGTTGATAGTATCAATTCTTGGAGCAAATATATCTCAAGGAAATGTTTCTTTTGAGGTGGGTCTGAAACTTACAAGGAGTGTATACAGGTACAGGGGTGTATTGATGAAGACCAGTAAGTTTTCAACTGACACTTACTGGTCATGTAGATCAGGCAAAACGGAACTACGAGAGCAAAGCATTCATATTTTGATTTAAATTCAAATTGAAGTCCAACATTTTAGCTCTTAAGAGAAAAATCTGATAAAAACTCAAATATTTCAACAGTTAGCCCGTAAAAAAAAACTGTGACTGTTAAAAGGGAAAATGAATTTATTTAATAAAATATTTTCCAATAAAAGATTTTTGTAAAGAAAAGTGATAGGGGATACTAAACTCGAAATAAACAGAAACAAAGTCGCATGACAAGTCAAACTTAAACAGAAAAATCGCTATAAGTTAAACCTCAAACGAAAAAAAATTGAAATCTAGCTTCATTAGGCTTATATGCAATAATTTCTCATCAATACTTTCTTGATTTTAAAAACATTCCTTTTAAATTTTTAGAAAATCATTGGGTGAATCGTTTATTGACCAACAGTTCAAAATTATTTCAATAACATTAATAGATTGCTTCAAAATTACTAAACGTTTTAAATTACAAGTTGCTAAATTACAAAAGGGTTTATTTGGGATCAATTTTCAATGCTTTGAGTTTAGCTAGTTTTTTAATGTACACACTAACAAAAAGAAAGATAGACGAAAACAAAGTTTATTGTGTATCTAGATCACAAGTATAGATCAGACATAGATGCACATATTGTCTAAATATTCATAAGGTACCAATGGAATACGTCAATAGCGACTGGACTATAACTACAGTGAAGAACTGGAGAGAAGGCGCTGACAAGAAGTCCAGTGGTCTATGCCAGATTGTTGTAGCAGAGCAATCATATTGTTTTCTTTTGGGAGCCAGAAGAAAACTCAGCAAAAGCGGCGTAGAAGAAACTGATTCTGCATGCAAAAAGCCCAAAGATATTCGAGGAAAATTCGGGAACAACTTTCTAGAGGGTCAGGCCTGGCCGAAACTTCTCATTTCAATAGGTATGAACTTTATCTCCTTGAATCGTTTGTATTGTTTTTACGGTTATTATGTGTCCTTTATTTTTTCGCGAAGAAGATTTATGTGTCCTTCTTTACCTTATGAGATAATTTAGTCGTTGCAGAACTGATTGTGATTGATTATTTTCTAATTATCAAAGACTATACGAGGACCTAACACCAGATGCTTGATGATATCCTGCTAGAGATGATATAACACAGGATATAATGTGAACTAGACATTTTTAATGTACAGTTGGTACATCGCTGGTTGTGTATGGCCTGGCCAATTTATGTGATAAACCAGTCTAACGAATTGATCATCTCCACTGTTTTGGTTTTTTATCTTGATTGTCACCGGGCATGAAAGTATTACAGTGACGCTATTTTACCAAAGTTCATCCTTGGGGTTGGCGTACTTCGACGTCTTCAGCACTTTCATCCGTGGAATATATTTCTAACCTTGTGCTATTTGTTGGTTTATCTACAAATGTCCTACGATTGCCTTCTATGGAGCAGTTACTTCTTACTCGACTATAGAAAAATGCAAGTTCTACAAAATAAAGCTTTTTAAACAATCGGTGGTATGTCTCGGATTTGTTTAACGTAGTTATTTAACGAAGACCAGATAAAAGAATACCAAGCATTAGTTTATACGTTTCAGTTTATGAACTGAAACCTACCATTGCTTCTAAGAGTTGCATAGCCATGGTACTGGACATTGTGATAATATAGCTGTTGATTTAAGTTATGGTACCCTGCCAATTTAAGTTATGATACTCAGATGTTTCATTTGCACCCTACAGTTATGCTAGCATATCTTAAACCATAGTCTATAAGGTGAATAAGATGTTAATACTGATCTTATTGGAGGCTTTCATAATTCATTGGCGTTTTCAGTCACACAAATTATGTTTAATGTGGCTCTTGAATTAAATATTAGTGTAAAATGCTCTTTTGTATGTTGATTTGATTGAAATTTCAGGCTGTGGAGATACCTCAATTAAGGTTTCAAAGCCAAAGGGACCTCAACTGGTATTAAATATTGTTGCATTGATTCTTGACGTCCTCTTTTTTTAAACAACATACCAGAACTTTTTTGATAAATGAGCTCAAAATGTATTTATTTAAACAAGCAGTTTAAAGGAAATGTGAGACAATAAGATTCTTATTAGGAAATATGGAAAAAAAAATTTGGAAGCTGGAAATTTTCGACATTTGGGTATTGATGGAAGAAGGCCGAAAGCCTGAGCGAGCGGAGGTAGGCTATGCAAAGAATCGCCAGAATATTTCATAGGAAAGGATTACCCAGAACTAATTCGTATGTATTCAAGGCTGATGTTGACAATTAAGACACGGGTAGGATTCTATCCATTAAGAATGGGCAGGTCAAGTCCATTGTCTAATAAAATATTTTCCTGTATGTATAATGCTTGCAACAGTACATAAGCTAGCATAAGATAAGCCTTTTAATTCATTTATCTCCCAAATAGTCATTCGTAATGAGTGGCGCATTTTGTTTACGTTATGGCTTCAGGACAGTTAAAGAAATAGCAAGGATAAACACCTTTTCCACTCAGAGTATATTTTGTTGCAAGTTGATATGGGTTATCGTGTCTGCTCTTATGTGGCCCAATGCAATTTGGCCACTCGCAAATTTAGCTTGGGTGGGAGGTATATTTGGACATAGCTTATAATAGAGAGATTATCAATTGCTTATTAAGGTTATTTTTTTCTGATTTTTGGTAAAAAGATCTGGTTGTATAAACGAACAGCTTCACTGATACTACCCATAAGTCCTTGAATATTTTCACTAGGTATTCCAGTTTCATTTTTGTGTAGCCAATAAAAAGTTATGCTTTGTTATAACATCAGTAATTGAATTTGTAGCGTCTTTGTCAGGTATAACTACCCTCCATTCATGCTTACTAGATGTGTGACCTTTCAAACATAAATGATGTTTGAGTATGTATATTTATTTGATAACGTTAGCTACAACTGAGGTTTGTTCCTTACAACATCCAGTGAGGCTTTTTCCGGTATTTTATCTTTATACAATATCGTCCTAATTCACAAAAATGTAGGGAGGAAAAGGTCTTTTCCTTTTTTTGTAATGGAGATCCAAAAAAGTTTTAAAAATCTACATTTGGGATTTTTGTAAAAAAAAAAGAAGAAAAAACTATTAATTTAGAAAGAGTGTTGAACAGGGACTCAAATAGTATATGTTTTTTGTTGCACTTTGGCCTCTGTGTTAGAATATATCTCCCGTATGCAAAAATGCAATCAGCAGTTTTATTTTTGTTTTGTTTTTTTGTTTTTTTTTTATTTGTCGATTGTCATTGAAAAGACTTAAAAATAGGGGGTTTCAAGGACAATGCTTAAAACGGGATTTTTTAAAAATCAAAAAGGGAGAAAAATTTAGGGATGAAAACTATCCCCCGCACCCCCTCCCCAAAACAAATTATCAAAGTCATGAATACTGACCGCTATCTTTTTCTGCTTTTACTTCTATCGCTACCGCTTTACAGCACCCTCGACCCCCCCCCCTAAAAAAACCGAAATCGTTCACTATAATTTTCTGTCAAAAGTATGTGAACAGCTACATAGATTAACCAATTAATAGTATACCTTGTGACAGCGTAGCGTTATGCCAAGGCCTTTGCTAAAAAGTTCATTCTTAAAAACACATTTATAAATATTGAAAAAGAGCTTGAAGCCCTTATGTGCCCTTTTTTCATTAGAAGTGGGGCATTGGGAAATCGTGTAGGGGTTTAAAAATGTGTAACCAGGCAAAGTTTCCGTTATTAGGGTTTTACTTCTTCTATTCTGTTTGTGAATTGGTCGCTGGGTTTGACGTTACACACAGGACTCATTTTAGAGCACGGGGAGACCATTGACCGCTCATGAATTAGAAGACTCTTATCGTTTTAATAGGGTTTTCTTCATGTATCATGTAATATACTATGATTGATCAGTTCTCCTATAAGGTTGAAGTTGAAAAAGCAATGATAGCAAAATTTACTTGTCATGAAGTTATGCACACAAGACTTTTTTGAAAACCTTAAATGCAAATGGAAATGATAAATGTGTATTTCTAGGCCTGTTTTTCTTGATGCCTGGTTTTGTGGTACCTTTGTTTCTGATGGTCAAATTATATATTCATTATGGCTATCATCGTCGATCGAATCCTGATATTTTTATTGATGAAGATGAAGTTTTTCCCTGTGGTCTGAGAAGAAAAGATATTGGAAGATATATGATTATTCATACCTTAATTCAAATGTGCCGGATTTGCCGGGAAGAGTTTGCAGGTCAGATATTTAAAAAATATAAATATTTATAGCTGTTTTGTTTTTTAAATGTCTTCTTTCCCCTTCTTTTCTTGAGTTGGATAGATATTTCTTAATATGATTTTTCTGGATCTCCGTTGAAATGGCTTTTGCAGTGAATTTTTAATTACTGTATATATCCAATTTTAACGGTATGAAGTTATAATGTATAAAAACCTGCTCATTAGTTCAAAGCTTATACTACCTTATACTACTGATCTGAATGGTTGTTATCACCAATCTATTGATTATCAATGTTGAACGAAATAGGAGGTATTTATTTACTACAACGTTTAACAACATAAGAATTGTATTGCTCAAGTGACAAACCAAAATTGAGCGCAGCATTAATTGGAATGAATACAGAGAAAATTGAGACATATATACAATGAAAGGCATACAGAAAAAATTAAGATGAAAAATAGTTTATTCTTATAAATTCTTTTTAAAGCTTTTGAAAATTCCGGTTAATGCAGTGTATTCCAGATATTGTGGCTAGTGCGTCTAATAGAAAAACATGCCCGTATTTTTGGTTTATACCAAGTATAAACTGCTACTAGAGCAAAAAGTAGGGTAATTGGGGAAAGATGATGGGTAACCAAACAAATTTTAAAACAATTCTGGCCAATTTATTAGTGAAGAAATATAACATAAGAATCCGGTAAAAATTTCGTACAGCTTAGATGAACCTGTTATCTCCACCTACTTCAAAATATTGATAAAAAAAATGTCCGAAAAAGTAGTTTTGCAAAGAAAAGCAAAGACCATATTAAGCTTAAGATCAGAAGAAATGAAAACCTACAGTAATTCAAACTCAAAACGACCAGAAATTACTACTAAAGAATAAATGAAATGTAAAACGAACAGAAATCAAATAAATAGTCATAGCAAAGAAACATGCAACATATGCTAATACAAATGAATAAAAAAAATCTTAAAACGAGTAGAGATTAAATTGAATGTGCAAATAAAGCTTAAATGAACAAAAATCTTTTGCTCTTGAAGTATAAATGAATAAATAAATCTAAAAACGAATACAAATTAATTTGAATATGCAAATCAAGTTTTAAACGAACAAAAATTACTACAAAGAAGAGTTTAGGTATCGCCTCCTTCCCTAACTGTAAAAGTCTAAAAGCTACTGTGTCATTGGCGTTCTACTGAAAATGAATTATATTATAAATATTTTCTTTTGTACTTATTACAACATTGAAAATAACCCTAAAAATTACAATAAGGTTAAATTTTTAACTGATGAGTCTTTGGCAATTATTACTATTATATATCAAATATTCAGTTGAATTTTCAGTTGACTTCTTCAAAGACTGTTCAAGACAAATATAGTTTTACCAAAAACAAGAGTTTGGATACTGCCCCCTTTCCTAACTGTATAAGTCGGCAGCCTACTGCGTCATTGGCGCTTCATTGAAAGCAAATTATATTACAAATGTTTCTTTTCCAGTTATTAAAGCATTGGAAATGAAAATAAAAAATAAAGTGAAATAAAATCTTGAACTGATGAGGTTTCAACAGTTAATATCATTATACTTAAACTGTCCAGTTTGATTTTATTAGATCTTTCCTCTCTACGGTGGCAGGGCCAGGAGTCAGATCCATGATTTTTGGAATAAAATATCGTTATTTTTTTGAGGGGGGGGGGGGGGTCTGCCATGGAGACAGGACTAGGGTAAGCTTTCATGATTTTTGGAATAAAATATCGTTAATAAGTTGTTTTTTTTTTTTGGGGGGGGGCTTGGAGAGAGGGCCAGGGGTCAGCTCCCATGATTTTCAATAAAATATCAATAATTTGTTTTTGTTTGTGGGTGGGGGGCTCGACCCTTGGAGTAAGGACCGGGAGTCAGCTCCCATGATTTTTGGAATAAAGAATCGTGAATAATTTTTTAGTGGGAGATTGAGCCATGGAGGGAGGGCCAGGGGTTATCTCTCATAATTTTTGGAATAAGATATCGTTAATAAGTTGTTGTTGTTTTTTAGGGGGGTCGGACCGTTGAGCGTGGGCCAGGGCGTCAGCTCAAATGATTTTTGAATAAAATTATTTGTATTTTATAAATATCGTTATTTGTTGGGTGGAGAATCGGGCCATGGAGAAGAGTGATGGGTCAGCTCCCTTATGTTTCGGAAAAATATCGTTAATAAGTGTTTTTTTAGTGGGGTTGGGTGGGCAGGCTTATCTGATCTTTGAATTTTTTTTTGTTTAACCTAAAACGCTTATATGCCCCTGGGGCATATCTTAAAACACTTGTCTCTGGACTCTGAGGGCTTGTGTCTACCTCGGAGTTTTTGTCAGATGATCTTTGGTCTATTTTAAACAAAATGGCTATCTCAAAAATTCGATTGGATGCATTTGGGAAAAAGAGGACAGGGGACTAGTTGTCATCTGGTCCCTTTTGACTCTTAAAAAAGGAGCTGGAACTTTCAATTTTCAATTGAATGAGCCCCTTCCAAAGTTTATACAACCAGCCTTTCCATGCAATACCTTATATGCCCTCGGGACATAACTTAAAACACTTTCCCCCGGGTTACAGGGGTTTTGTGTGAACCCTGGGATTTTTGTTATATAATCTTTAGTCTATTTTGAACAAAATGACTACCTCAAAAATGTAATCGGATGCATTTGGAGAAAATTGGGTGTTGGGGTGGGTGGGGTTGGCTAGTTGCTATCCGATTACTTTAAACTGTTAAAAATAGGGTTCTGGAACTAGAACCTTCAATTTTAAATCATTTGAGCCTCCTCCGAAGTTTATGCGACCACCTCTTCCATAAAAACATTATAAGCCCCCGGGGCATAAATTATAATCCTTCGCTCGGGTTCAGGGGGGTCATCTTGACCCCGAAATTTTTGTTATCGGATCGTTGGATTATTTCGAACAAAATGGGTATCTCAAAATTTTGATCAGATTCATTTGGGGAAAAGACTTTATGGGAAGTAGGGCGTTGGTAGATTCCCTCTCATCACTTTTGATTCTTAAAAAGGGAACTAGAACTTCCAATTTACATCAAATGAGTTATATGACCAACCCCTTACAGAAAAGCCTTATATGCTCCAGGGGCATAGCTTACAACACTTGCCCCGCGTTCTGGGTGGTTGTATCCACCCTAGAGTTTTTGTTATTTGATCTTTGAACTGTCTTGAACAAAATGGCTACCTTAAAATTTTGATTGGATGCATTTGATGAAAAAATGGCCTTGGGGGAGAGCTACTTGCCCTCCCATCACTTTTGACTTTTACTTGGCGTTTTCACTTGTTTGGTCCCATTTTCCCGTATATACGACGTATTTTCGACGTAGCACCTTAGATTAGGTATTCTTTTGTGAAAAACTGTAGCTCAACACTCCGTTTGGAATTGGACGACACGGAAGCTTTGCCACCTTCAGTGGAAATTTTTTTACTTTTGGGTGAGATTAAAGAAGGAATTTACATCAAGATTCATTGAACTTTCTCTGAAAATAATATAGTGAATAATCCGGAAGTTCATTATTTTGTGAATGACCAGAAAAGCTATTTTTTTTTGTGTATAAATATGCTAGTTTCAATATTATTATTTTAGTAATTATACTGATGGCGGTTGTTGTATACGTGATCGAAATATCTGGACTTTTGAACCTATTTTTTTCACTGTCTGAATAAATGGAATTACCCCCATTTGAAAATTTATTTGTTCGTCATACAACGGCAGTGCGGCTTAAGAAAAGAATACCTAATCTAAGGTGTTACGTCAAAAATACGCTTGCTCTTCCTTTGTATGCTTCTCGTTGGTTGTTAAAACCGGAATTATACTTTGTAACCGTAATTTTAATTGATTAGTATCAGCAAGATCTAAAGGGAATGAAAAATAAAGACAAACAGTAACGAGGAATTTTTTTTGCCAGTGAAGGAAAAACACTAATCAAAGTGGATATTTTGACAGGATAGGATATTTGGCATAATTTTATTTGGTTAAAACTCTATTTTAAAAACATGGAATTCAGTATAACTTTCGATTGACTAGTCAAGTTCCTTGTTTAGAAGACAAGAAACAGCGCCAAATTATCGGATTCAGATATTTAATGTTGGAATTTGATGGAATCTTATCTTTTTTAGGTGAAAAATTTGCTCGTGCTCACTCTGATCTTGGAAGCTCAATTGCAGCTTCGAAAAAGAACCGTAGCGGATCCGTTAATCTGTCATGCGCGGAAAGGATTTGTGGATGTGCATAGTCAAGTATTTTAATTTTTCAAAAAAGTGACATGACACTTCCGGAATGGCTGATATTAGTGCTTCCAAAACTAAAGTTATATTGCTGGCACTTATTCAGAACTTTAAATTTAGGTTCGTAAATGTTTTTAAAACAAAAATTAGAAAGGTCTTGTTGGTCATGAGGAAAAAAAGTAATTAAGCAGAACAATTTTTCCCGCTTAGTTAGGGGGGTGGGCTTTTTCTGGCGAAGCGACTACATACCATTTTTTCTTCCTCCGGAACCTAGGGATAAGGATATGTTGGTTGTTTTCAGTCAAAGACTTGACTGATTGACAATGAAAGCAGCCTCTATCCTTCAATTCTCTGTTGGCTAAGGACTCAACGGAACGTTTCAAACTGCAAAATGGGGAAATTCACTGCCTAAATAGAAGTTATTCTATCCTTAAGGCCGTGATTAAGTGAACTGATGAAACTCGAAAATTCCATGTTAAAATCGAAAATATATATTTAAAAAGTACTCAAGTATTCATTGGCGGAAGATACCCCTTTTAATATCAGGCCGTAGCTTCTTGAAGATGCTACAAAACGTTTGCAGGGATTTTGCTCTATTTCCTCTAATTGCTTAGAAATCTTAGAAAATGTCTAGCTCTTTTTCACAAGTATACTCTATGAAGGATATTGCTTTTATAACAAAATTGGTACTATCATGAGCAGAAGACAATAACCTGTAAGATGATTGCAACCATTTTTCGATGTATTTTCCTGTTTTCGAACAGTCCCATAAAATATTTCCAGCTACCTGAAATTTTTACAAGTTTTTTGGCAGAAAGAACCGTTTCAGATCGCCGATAACACCCCTAGAGATCAAATTGACAAGCCGGTATCAATTAACCTACTGTTTCCGCTAATGAATAAGTGCTATTTGAAGAGTTTTTGACAATCGACGGTCTCTAGAGAATTGAGAGACAGAAGGCTACCCTAACTTTGATTTTGAACCTGATGTTTTCAAGTTCACTTAATCATGGCCTTAAAAACTTCATTGTGTCTAGAATTTTGCTGTGATGATAATAGTAAATTTTCTAGCAAAATAATGCAGCCAAAAAATTGAAAAATGTGTGTAATCCTTTAATATTGTTGATATTTTGCTGCTTATGTCCTGCCGCAAGAGAAATGAAATTTTTGTAAGCCTATGGTGCAATGCTTGGCTTAAAAGACATAAACGCTAATAGAACTTGGTCGCCGAAGTTTTGGTGGAGTCATTACATGGACCATTTAGGGGTGCTTGAAAATTTTGTTTAGTACTTTTAATTTGAAATCATTTATCATACAGTTTGGATTTTTTTTTTTCTAACTTGTATAAACACGTCGTTGATCTTTAGTAGAAAGATCAACTTTTCATTAAGTGCTAGTTCGTAAAATGGATGTATCGCCTTTCCTTCTTTTTACTAAGGATCTTGAGGTGTGTTTTATGAACTTAGTATTTAATATCTCTTTTAAGCTGTTTTTTTTTACACTTATTTTATTTCTAAACGTGGCACGCCTTTACTACACAGGAATAAGGTTAAGTGACTCTTTAAAAATTTTAAAATGTACCCCTTCCAAAAAAAATTCTCACGCATCTTTTATGCCAAATGAAGACAGTTGTATTTTTTATTAGTTTAAATAACATTAGTTATGATGCTTTGTACTCATAATTTGTGTTCATTGTTATATTCATCAGGTTTGGGCAATAACAAGACACTATTCATTGAGTTTAAAGAAACAAAATATAATAAATGATGGCTTCACGGATACTAGTTTGAAGGACTATATTCTATGTTGAGATTGATACTGAATAAGTGTCTACTACTATAGCGTTTATTCGGCCTTAGTTGGTTTTTATAGAGCTTAAACTAGGGACTAGGCGATTTCTCTGAATCCTTTTAGTTTGAATCCTTTCAGTTTTGAATTTTGGCCAGAGTAAGATCATATCGAACCAGTGATCATTGAAGGTGAAGACAGGGATCATTTTAGTGTAAATCTGAAGTTATAGTGCCTTTTACAGAGACCAAAAATAAAGAACGGCAGCTATGTAACTCTAGATATATAACTCTGTGTTTTATAATGGTTTTAAGTTTGTTTGAACGTATTTTTTATCTTCCTGTCTCATAAAAAAATCCTCTCCTCGCACCCACTAGAAAAATAACGACCCTGGGTATGGCTGTCTTTTTGGCATTAAATGTTTAGCCTATCGTTGGTTGATTTGTTAATACGTATTGTCTAATAAAGTTTTTGTTCAAAAATTGACTTGCGTTAGTTCGTGTTTGAAAAAGATTTACCCTTCATTCGTTTCAAGCCTTGCGTTTTGTACTTTTCAGAATTGTAGATGGCTCTTAGTATCGAAGAATATTTGTTGTGATTTTTGAAAAGATTTTATAGGATTATTCCAACAGTTTCTGATAATCTTGCATGTTGCTTCTCGTTTGGATCAAAATAATAACCATTATTCAGGATTTGATATAATATCCACCTATAGTGGGAAGAATGGCTATCATCTGTTCTCTTTAAACCATGTTTTCGGTAAACTCATTCAATGGCAAACTGTCATTCGATAAATCCTTGTTCAATTACCAGATATCCTTAAAAAAAAAAATCTATTTTAAGTGTATTATACATGTTCCCATAAAATGTTAAGCTGAAATATTTTATTTGCGGACAGTTTAATCTTAATGTAACATTGTTTTGCCACTGAACTTCTTTAAGTTTTAGTGGTACAAAACAGTAGGCCATTTTTTGTGTTTTTTTTTATTATTTTTTAGCTTAATGGGAGCACAATTTAAGAAAAGGAAGAGCATTTATCGACCCAGAGAAAAAAAAAATTTTTGATTCAGCATAAAAAGAAATGACTGGACGATACTACAAATTGTTTGACTAAAATGTATTCGCCTAATGACATGTGTTTAAGTGACGGAATGTTGATAAATTCTAATGACGGAAAGTTATCGGCTTAAATCCATTTATTCTTCATTATGAGTTCTAATTTTTACGCTCAAGCAACGATGTAAACGTTACATGAGTTCCTTTCCTCCATTTGTAATATTAAAATATTTAGGATTCTAGAACATGTCTATTTCAACTTGTTTTCAATTTGCATTGCTTTTTTTTACTTGAGGCTTTTTTCTCTATAGTTCTGTCTAAGTGTGTTTTGTGCATTGACAGTGTCGTCGTTTTTTGTTCATTTAACTTCGCACGTTTTTCTCGAAGATGAAAGAAAAGCAAAAATAATAGGATGTGTAAATAAGTCAAAAGACCTGTTTGTTTGGACTCTCTTGTGTACAAAAGACTGATGATCCTGTATTTTTTCAATATTTTCAAAGACAAAAGAAGATTGACTTTTAAATATAATTGGTTGTATAAAACAGTCAAAACCTGTTTAGTTCACCGCTTTTGTAAAGATTTCTCCGGGCACTGTCAGTTCCTCTTTTTACATTTTTGAAATACAAATGAAAACTGGTTTGCAAAACAAATGGTTGTATAAAAGTCATGTAAAAAATTATCAGTGGCCCAAAAAACTGTCAGATTATCGTCAATTGTTTTAAAATGCTGCATTTTGTATGTGTTTCTTGGTCTCCCGGTAAGGGGAAAGTCGTATTTGCTAAGTTTTGTCTCCATCGTGGAATTTGTAAGTTTTTTAAACTTGTCGTATATGATTACTAGTTGATCTTGGATGCAGAAAACTTAGTATTCTGACTTCCTGATAAATTTTTGAAAATTCCTGGAATGAGATTTTTTTTTTCAACTTCTCTTCAATCCACTATTGACATTTTTCTTTGCTTTTTTGCTGTTTTGTTATGGAATACGAAAGATTTACGTTACGATCTTTGTCTTCAAATTATTACGATCAATTGTTATCGTAATTGTTATTATGACGATCAAATTGTTACGATCATTCTCATCAAAAATAATTAGACTTCCTTGTGTGTCGGACTTATCATAGTAATTGGGGATCATGTTGAATATTATAACTAATGTAGTCTGTGTCTAAAGAGTAAAATATTGGGCGCCCAATTATATTTTTTTTGTGGGGGATGACCACCAATAGTTAGATTCTCGATCGCTGCGGTCAGCCCCCTATGCAGGAGGGGTGGCGGGTTGTAGCGGTTGTGGCGGGGGCATGGTCCTGAGAATCAAAGCTACCTTTACAAAGAGAAATTTAATTTAAATCTGTTCAGCTTAAAATCAAATATCATGTTCAATCCATTTCTAGGAGAAAATTTTTTAAAGGTACCGCTAAAAACTTTTTTCTCTTTTTGAAAGTCTTTCAGGCTGATTAAATTTTAATCTAAACATTTCCTTGAAATTTAGGTTTGTAAAAATAGATTGTGCTGAACTTTTTGTATCCAGTCGATTTCAGATAAAGCTATAAAAAAAAGTTCACTTACCTATTTTCCTATCGAAAACAACTAGTGGGTTTTCCAAATTGCCAAAAAAAACTTTTTACGATAATTTTTTCTTTTACTGGGTGGACCACTATATTCTTGTATATTCTAGTTTTAAATTGTCTGCAAAAAGCTGAAATGCCATGATGATCTATATTAATTGTTAGAATGTGCACAATTTTGATAAATCTGAAAGCGACAAAGACCACACTGCCTTTCTATCACAAACATCAAAAACAAGAAGAGCAATAGGGAATTTTTCAAGACGGTGGGAAACAAATTAGAATGAATATTTCGACCCTATGTCCAAGGGCTGTCCTCAGCGATACAAAAATATAAAAGAAGAAAAAACTGACCACAGAATAAGATCAATAAAACTAAAATGATTTTTTTTTTTTTTTCAAAACAGTCCCAGCATCTATAATTCAGCGAATTTCAACCAGGACTGATAAATAAATTGTGATCACAATTTGCACTGTAATCCTAGATCTAGATGTACTGAAACATTTGTTATCCCAATCATAGCTGATCTAGGTTACATCCTTTCATGCAAATTCGGCTTTTGGAACGCGAAGGTGTATAAGATAACCTACAAAATATGAAGGAGCATAGTGAATATTTGTCATAAAAACTGATTACAAAGACTCGCAAAATTTAATTCAATAGTCAAATTATATTTAATGAGTAAAAATAATTTAAAAACATTATGTGGCACTAATAATTTATGTTATTTCGCATTGAACGAAACCTGTTTAATTTAGAAGAGATCACATCAAATGAGTACAATTGCATAATTTCATGGATCAAGATTAACGTCCAAAATGGTTCAACTTCGAAATGCTTGGCAATTGGTACGTAACTACTTAGAATTTATTTATTTATTTTTTGAATCATTTTGCACTAAATAAATATTACCATATTCACCTTATGGTTGTTGCTAATACAATGATCACTTAGGCCTAAACCTTTGCAAGTAAAAATCACAGTCTGCACAGTAGATATTAGGTAGTGTTACTTGTTTTTGGCGACATAAGTCACAAGTCACTAAATTTGGTCGTGAAACACTGCCACTTTTAACATTATATACACCATACTGTTCAACATCGCTGCTATTCCTTTGTTCATTTGTTTGCTCGCTGTTACCGTTTTCTAAACCTGGGGGACTTTTTTCATATTCCTTGGGTAAATGGGAGGCGGAAGGTAGTTGGTGTAAAGAGTCCGTGTGAGGATTGAACATCGTCTGGCCCACCAAATGATTTGGCTGTTGATAATTGGTTGGGTATCCTGTGTAGCTATGCTGTTTCTGGTGATTTGGAAAATGACTAACTTGATTTGGTGTGGATTGAAAAGAGGATTGCAATTTCTGCTGATCCTGGGGACAAATCTCTTGAGTGGAAGGGATTAGTGGGCTATTAGTCTTATCAGTTAGATTAAAAGTTTGAGCTGAATGGTTATATTGGTAAGCTTGGTTCCTTTGAGTTAAGTTTTCCTGATAATACGGTTGGAAGCCAGGAAGCTTACTAGCAGAAGTATTCAATTGTTTATGCTGGTTATTTTGTGGACTTTCAAAATTTGATTGAACTACGACATGAGGAGTCCATGGGTTTTGCACTTTTTTCGGAAAAGGTGGAGGCTGGTAAGGTGGCAAGCTTCTTTGCTGCTGTTGTGGCTGCCATTGTGGGTTTGAAGGTTGGCTATAAGAAGGAGGAAAACAGTTAGATTGAATAGGGTAAGGTGTCCCTTGCATGCTTCTCTTATCGTCCGGTCTATAAGCTGGATGGAATTGTTGTCTGGGTTGAATATTATGAGATGATGCTGCTGCTAACTGTGGAGACACTGGCCTTAACTTTTCTTGTTGCATCATTTTACTATTTGCCGGTAAGGCTTGGTATGGCATTTCCTCTTTAACAGCTAAGTCTGTTTCATTATTTAATGAAGCTGTAGTATCAATAGGAATAGCTTGTAAGCTCGCTAATTTTTTCGCAAATTCAGAGTTCGTATTTGGCTCTAACTTAAGAGGAGCACTGTAACTTGAACCATTTAGACTCTTTATTGCACCTTCTTTCTCCCTTTGTGATTGAAATGCACTCCTCAGAACTCTTTCCAAAATAGGATTTGGAACATAGGAGTCGTCTTCTTCGTCTTCAGCTGTTGCCACTAGCACAACCTGGTCACAAAAGGTTACACTTTTCTTGTGCTTTCGATGGCTCTGATTTTCAGGTGCATCAGTTTTTGGTATGGAGTTCACTTTATCAAAATCTTGGATCGTCCAAGACCTGAAATCAGAAAAAAATTAATACTGAAACAAGGGTACAAAACATATCTTGGATTTAAAACAGAAAGAGATAGTTAAAGAGACAATCAGAGGATCCAAAACGAAAATAACGAGTTTTTTAATCCCTCTTGACAGCCATTTTTGTTTGTTGTTTATATTCGTCTCCTTTTATTAATTCTAAATTGTTCCATTTATTTTTTCTCATAATTATTTTTTGTCAAGTGTTAGTCGCTAAACATGTCGGCTATATGTTTGAAAGAAAAAATGTATTTTCTACGTAAGTAGGTTTTGAGAGTCAATGGCGCAACACTGGGTTTGGAAATTAAGAAGACTAAGTTGCTGGACTTCATAATTAATGGGAATTAAAAGGCGATTCTAGGCACAGAAAAATTGAGTGAATGGATAGCTTCATATTTCTAGGTAGTATTATTAGTAAGTGAGATAGATGTAGGTGAAGATGTGAAAAGTAGAAAATCTAACGCGCGTTGTGTTGTCGCAGTGGACAATTTTTTGAATGAATTTGCATGTAACTCTTAGAACTAGAACACTAGAAGGTACGGTTATGACAGTTGCAAAGCATGATTATGAAACTTTGACTCTTATGCAATTGGAACACATACTAAAACTTTCCCGAAGAATTGTCTAAGGATAATTTCAGATAGTCGTTTGACCAATTATATATCAAACAATAAGCTCTATAAAAACCGTGGCCATCCCACTTTCTAGGGCTAAAATGAAACAAATATTAGGTTGCGTTTTATGGATGATGGATAATAGGTAGCCAAAATGTTTCTATCTGGCGATCCAGTTACGGTCAAACGAAAAGCAGGACACTCTCGAATAGTGTTTCAGTAAAGCATGTCTCCACTTTCAAGGGTCTTGTTCTGCATCAAAGCTCACAGTTTGCTTCATTTGACAGTTCAAAGAAAAACTACTACTCAACAAGACTACTATCAATAATAAACGCGTAAGTAATCATGAGAAAATATCTCAGCTTGGAGTTTTTTTGTTTCTGTATGGGGTGGGTTAAAGGATACAAACCAACTAGCCTCCTAGGCTGCACTTTTTGCAAGTAAAATAAACGATTTCAAGTAAAAGCAAAACCACTTACGTGAATCCACTAATTTCCTGAGTGTTTCTGAACTCTATTTCTCCCTTCATCAAAACCTTCTGTAAATTTGAGTTAGCAATTCTGGGTGAAAAGTCGACCTCATCGACTCCTGAATCATCCACAATTTGGTCCTCGGTTTGGAGCTTTTCGAATTTCGCTGCTATGTTTTTTACAGATTTTGTGACGTCGGTCTGCTTGATCACTTGACTGCTAAGGCTAGAATGGACTTCGGTTTTCTGTTGGTCAAACTTCGATTTTAAAGCTAGCTGTTTTGCTTGTAGCTCCTTCAACCAAGAATGTCCTTCTTTTTCTTGTCTGCTACTTTCTAGAGGGCCAACTCTATCAACAATATCAGTTTGCCCTGGCTTAAGGTCAAAATTTGGAATTTGGTCATGTGTATTGTTATTTTTGGGCTGATGGTCATAATTTTCTGTTTTCATTGGTTCGAGTTCAGATGGAGAGGGAGGAGGAGGAAACTCAAAATCGTCACTGGGCTGCTTCTTGTGCATAGGAGGAGTACCTGCCACCGGATATGGAGGTAAATCTGCTACCTCAATCACTAAAGCAGGTACAGCGGTAACCGGTATGTCAAAGCTTTTACTTTTGTATTCATTCTGAAAGTTTTGATTCATTACATGTTGATTGTCGAATGTCGGCTGATAGAACTTGCTTTTTTCTTGTGGCTCATTTAAAGTAAAGTAATTTTTATAGCTGTTTATTGAATTTTGTAAATAAGGCACTGAATTTTTGTCAAAATTGGACGTTGTCGACTCGTAGGACAAATTGAGTGAATTACCATCAGTCGGAAATCCAAGTCTTGATTGCCCGTTTTCAGCATATGATCCGCAAAAGCTGTTAGTACTTGCATCACTATTCTGTCTACACAGTGATGTAGATGACATTGTGTCTGAAGAATCATCGTTAGAAGGTAGTGGACATGGAGGTTTTCCAGTGCCAAATTTTCGAGTCATTTGAGAAGAAGAGCGAAGGGGCGGCGGCGGTGGGACTTTAGCTGCACACAGGCCTTTTCCTTGGCTTCCGTGAAAACTCTTTCGCATTAGCTTACTTCTCTCTAAATTTGGGTTTCCTCCAGCTTCAGTACCTCCTTCAGAGAGATAACCACCTGCTTTCTCAATAAGTTCATCTGCTACTTTTATTATTTCCTTGTCGGAAAGAGATCCACTTTGCTCCTCATCCCGTAAATCTGGGAGGCTACGATTCTTTCGCTTTGTTAAACCACCAAGAAGCAGACGTCGTCTAATTCTATGCTGTTTTTTGCCGACTTTGAGATCAGATTCGGTAATCATGGCATCGTCATTCGCATCATCAAATTGTTCAATTCGGCTACGAATATTTGCAATAACATTTCCTTTTGGAGGAAGACCATTAGGACTCTTTTTCGATTTTAAATTATCATCAGGCTTTTTTCTACGTTCTTCGCTTTTCGCTCGCTTTTCACGTTCGTCTTTTGAGGCTTTGATCTCTCTACCTTTCCTAGAAACTTGAGGGGATTTAGGGTCATCAATTTCATTTAGTTTCTGTGCCGTTTTCCTTCCTTTCTTCTTAGGTAGTGTGGCATATATTTCAATATTCGCCGCTACTTCACTCAATTCTTGCTGGATTTTTTCTTTGGCGTGTGAAACTGGCGAATCTCTTACTTTTCGAGATTTTAGCGAATCTCTGCTATTTTGTCTGCTATGGCATATTAAATGTCCATTCATCCCGTGATGTTGGCCAGGATCTTCCCGTGCAACTAGTCGGCGGTGCAAACTTCTTCCGCGCATTATGCAAGTGTTATGCTTCATCCTAGCAAAGACAAGAGTTTGTGCGTTATTGTATGGGGCATCCATGGCTGCACGAGCTCTTTGTGCCGCTGATTGGCATAGCTGAAGCGCAGTCTCTAAATCCCCAAGCTCTTCGTTAATTCTACTTTTTTCTAGAAGCTGATCTGCTTCAATACAGAGACGTTCACAATCATCGACACATGTTGGGGCAGGATGATGATGACTTGGATACCCAAACTCTTCACCGAACCAATACTTTCCATCTTTTTGAATTTGTGTCGGAAAGCTATCGTTTGATGACAGTGAGAACGAATCGTAACCTTGGTCTGGAACTTTCAAGGAGATGTCATTTATTTTAGTGGATGAGTTAACAGAGCTAAGACGCCCTCTGCCCACTAAGCATGAATAAGGGTTATCTGCATTACTAGAAGCAGACGAGGCGCTGTTCCTATCTCCACTCCAGTTTCCCGAATCTCTGGACCTTGGTGTATTAGCACTTTCTGACATGGTTATTTTCAAGTCTGGTGCAACTATAAGGCGGTTCATTTGATGATCAGCAGCTTTGTATACAAACGAATCTTCGGAATCAGACCGGCTTACGTTGTTTTTCGTCCAGGTTTCTAGATCTTTAACATTCTGATAATCTCTAAAATTCTCTATATTCTTTTTTTCAGGGCTAGGAGTCATGGCTCTCCTTGGCTGCAAGATGGGGGAAAACATTGTTACCCTCTCTGGATTTGGTGTCATGGCACGTCTTACGCTAGTGGTATTGCATTGCGGTTTTTTGTTTATGATTCTTTGGTGATTCACCACCAGGTTTATCTTGCTTGGTGCAGTATCTGTGTTGACTGGCAGACCAACAGGATTTGCATATAGCAAAAGAAGTGGCTGAAAATGACCACGCCGACATTTTTCCACGACTTGTTCCCAGTGAGGCCCGACTTCTCGAACTGCTGCGTCATCAAAATATATCCAAAGCCTAAAAGTAAGAGAGAGGGTCAAGTAGAGGTCAGTGTTAATTTTCTTACGACTGATAATATATAACAGAGATGGTTAATTTTCTTACGACTGATAATATATAACAGAGATGGCCAAGCTTCACTATAACTGGGGCCAAATTCAACAGTAAATCTTTCATTATGAAAACCAACATAAAACTAGATACATAAAAAAGTTATACCTGACCATCAGATTCAGGAAGGAACCAATAAGGCATGTTGTTAGTAATATGGTATATCAATAAAGCTTATCTTGTTAAAAAATATTATTTAATTTCTTCATTTCTTTTCGAGAGCCACATTCATTCTTTCAAAGAGCCGTACGCGGCTCGCGAGTTGCAATTTGGGCGTATGTGGTGCATCATGTGAAATAAGATACTTCCTATCAAGAAGTAAGTTTATTGTCTATCGAACGTCCCATCCAATTTTTCTTTACAGAAAAATATTTAAAGCATATTCACAGTTTTTAGACAAATTAAGTGACAACTTTATGAATAGTTATTGAATCGCTCCTGGCAGAAAGAGGAACGTAAAAAATGACTATTCTATAAAAGTCGATATTATTATCTTACTGTCTTTACTAGATATACCTTCTTACAACAAATAGCAGGCATCCTCTGAAACATAACAATAAAAAATGTTATCAGTTGCATGTACCGTTTGAATACATTTTTTTTTATTGTATTGAACGAGTGGATTGTGTGTATACGTATAACACTAATTCAGTGCCCAACACAAATTGTTTTTTTGCATGTTTTCTGGTCTGTCAATTAATTCGCTAACTGCATGAAGGGAGCATGTTTAAATAAAAAAAAATGTGATTTGCACGATCCCATAATATCTTACACATACTGTTCAATGATAAGTATAGCAACACTTATCATTTTATCTTATAAAATTTTTATTTTTTGGCATATTTAAATCCTTTTGTGGATAGAGACTCATTTTTCTTTAATATAAATCTATGTCAAATTACTTTTGATTTTAGAAAATCTGTCAAAGACCATTTATTATTTTCTAAACAAATTATTAACCAGTACATCATTTAACAGTAAAAGAAAATTGCAAGAAATCTATCAATAAATAGGCCTAATTTGAGAAATATTATATGGTTATAACTGTATAATAATGAGGAGTTTATTTCTGTAAGGAGTATTTATGTGAATGACTGCTGCTTCTTTTTTTTGCTCGTTTAAACGAAACATTATGTTAAGGAATATTACGAAGTAAACCTCTATCGATTGTTAAGAAATGGGAATATATTTTACTCATAAATGCAAAAAATGGCTCGGTTCAAGGCCATTCTAGACATCTTCCTATTTAGATGTTTTTAAACGACGTCCTGTTAGATGGTCCCCATGTGGCCAAAATATTTTAGAGTCAAATTGTCCGAATGCTCTAAATATATAAAAGGATTGTCGATATTTCGATGTATCTTTAGTTGTTATGATGTCAAGTTGGTTTTATAAAATGTATTTTCAATTCAGGTACTAAAGAATGTGTCACTGTCTTTTCTTCGAGATAAGAAGATTGGGAATAATTGCCCATAAATAATTGCCATAAATGGTTGTACATTGTACCAATAATATTGGTCGTTTGGACGCCGCTAAAAACTTACAAGGCTAATTGATGTAGTCAAGAGGCAATACAAATATACCAAAATACAACTTGAAGCCTTAAGAATATTCGAAAGTACATCTGACTGACTCATGTAAATTTTACTATAAATGTAACTACCTAATCTAAGTCTACTATTTAATGAGATCGTTTCCAACACGCGATTTGTAAATTATAAAAAACATTTTTGACAGTTTGCCATAGATTCAGTTAAGTTCTGATTTTTTCGTCTTCTTTTTCAAGTAAGATGAGCATGATAAATATGTAGATATTTTAAGGAGTGGGTTACTCATTATTTTGGATCAAAACAAGGATGTACAGCATGTACCTCTTCAGATGAATTCGTAGACGATGAAATCTTTAAAAGACAAACATTGGACACCAGAGGCGTATCCAAGAATTTTGTTCGGGGGGGCCTTTACAAGAAAAAACTTAAGAACGCCTCAAAAAAAATTTTTATACATTTTTGTTACATTTTTACAAGTCAGGAATTTATTTTTGGGTGGGGGGGGGGCTAAAACCCCGTAGCCTCTGCACCCCATAGATACGGCCTTGTGGGACACATTCCTATTTTGACTCGTGGGAAGCCCTAGATCATCGTATCTCAATTTGTATGGTATCCCCTTATATGATTAATATTGTATTCCTGAGACAGAATTACTCCACAAAAAGCCAGGGGTGAATCTCCAGCATTTTTACTAGGGGGCTAGAGAGGTCCATATCCGGATAGTCAAGGGGAATGGGGTATATAATAATTTTTTTCTCCACATTATTGGAAGGGGGCACCTGACCCCCCCCCCCCAAGCGGCGCCCCTGCAAAAGGCACATAATGAATCGAAGTTTTACAAATCGTATTGTACATTAAAAAAGAAGAGTTTTTAAGATAACCAATTGAAATTTTTCCAGCCCACAGCGTCCGAATCGAGACTTCATCTTCTTCCTTTAAGTCTTTGGCTAGTTTCGTCACGCGAAATTGTTTGTGGTTTGTCTCAATCTATGTGCTATGTAAAAAAACAGGAGTTACATTTCTCCGCTAAAAAATCAAATTTATATAGATTTTTCTTTTTCTTATTTAAAGCAAAAACCAGTCCCAAGAAAAGTTCAAAAATATATTTTTCAACCCATAAAATTATGAAAACGCGAAAGAATTGCTTTAGTTTTGGGAAAGAAGATATGTACTTTTATTTGTTAACTTTAGTTTCAGAAATTGAAACTCTTATGGCCATTTCGGTGCAAGAATCCCTATGATCATATTTGTACACAGTTCCGAGTCTCTAGGGAGCTCTTTGGATTAATATTAGGGTAATTTGCCTTTACCCTGCAGTAAACAGGCATTTGGATGACGAAGAATTTTATACAGATATCTTTGAATCCTTTTGTTCTCAGTTGTTTTTTTTTTTAATAATTTAAATCCGTTTTTTGCGGTTTTTTTTATGTAAAATCATTTAAATATTTACTTTTCACTCAAAATCCTACCCAAACAACTATTAGAAAGAGCGGTTTGGGTGGGAACTTTAGTGCGGACCCAACCATAAATTATATGTTCTGTTGATGAAGAGAGGTAGTTTTACTTGTTAACGTGTTTTTTTTGTGCAAACGTAAAATTGCAATAAAAATTTACTAGCGATTTTTTGAGGGTAAAGGTTCTGGTTTGTTCTCCTTGCTTAGAGACCTTTGACATTATTAGTGTTTTTTTTTCCCAGATTGTATGAGAATTCATGAGCAAGTGCGGTTACAGTGAATCACATGTCTCCCACGATAATCGGAAAACCTGGCATTTATGTTTTGACTGAATTTAACCAATTTATTTGCCATGGTTCATGCTTTTTAAGAAACTGTCTTCAATACATCATAATTACAGGTCACTCGTATTATTCGGTGTCTAGATTCAAGTACTAAAATTCAAGAGAAAAAGAGATAAAACATAGAAAAGCTAGTATGATAAACTTAAAGAGTGGAACACTGGCTTTGCTTTGAGTTTGTTCCGCGGTCCCTTTAATTAGTAATTACATATTCCACAGCTGAAAGGTTTACGGTTGTATATTTTATGTTTGATTTTGTAGATACACACAAAAGGATACTAAATCACGGAATATGAGCTTAAAATCAACGAAGATGAAGATTCAAATTCCATATTATTTTGGTGTTTGGTTTTTCTCCAAAAGAAAATCGGGTTCTCCAAAACATCCCCGAAAATTAGCGTTGACGAATATTACAAGATTATATTAATAAATTAAGGTCAGTACTATGATATTTAGCATATTGCATTTGTTGGGCAAATTTCGTGTACGGTAGGTTCTATTCAAAAAAGGGAAACTGTACTTTACCTAAAATCTAGAATGTAAAACCAAAATCAAAATACAGATGGTCTTAATAGCAATTATTTAAGTGACAAACTAAGAATACTTTCCCATTTTGACCCCACATTCAATAAGCTTATTGTAATTGATTTTTGTAATTTTTGGCGTTCAATACGCAGTTATTTTTGTAATTTTTGGTGTTCAAAATGCAACTGGGATTATTGAATTCCGTTCAAAAACAATTAAATTAAATTAATTTTTGGTTGTTGTGCTTCAGAGCTAAATAAGAAATTTTGTAAGATTTTTACTTCGAAGCTCAAACTGCCTTCAACAGAGCACAATAATTACGCTTATTCAACAGGCTATTGCAATTAATTGTAATTAACTTTGTCGAACGTTGGGTAAAACTAATGTTTAACTACTGAAGCAGAAGTACTATGAATGCGTCTAGATAATGAATTCGAGTAGTCAGTTTAAGGTAGATCAAGCCCAAAAAAGCAGCTTGAGACATAATCTTTCAAGTTTAGCAATTAAAACAGAAGCCCTTATTCTTTTCGGTTATAATTCTTTGAAGCCATTAAACCTTTTTCTAGACCAACTTGCAATGAAAGGTACGATAACATTCCCATAAAAGCTGAGGAAAAGAATAATATAAGACCTGGGTAGTTTACTGTTGCTGTGAAAGAGAATCGGCAACTGCTGAAATACCTTGACAGATGCACGAATATGAACTTTATTTGTGGCTGCACCGATAATTATGGGTTTTCAGCTATGTTAGAACATCGGTTTTATATCAGACAAATTAGCTTGATTCTCTTTAAACAGGAACTTCCAAATTATGACTCGTCAATTTGGTGCAGTTATTTTTGAGGCCCCCAAGCATTAATAGTTAAAATTGGCATGAATCTTCGTACTTCAAGCGCCACTACCCTCTTCCACTCCAGGCTTATAACCAGGGACGGTGATTCCGAAGTGCGTCCAGTGGCGTCATATCTCCGCCACTCCCCTAAAGGGTAAAATTATTATTCCCTGAATGGGTAAAAATACGTGAAATGGGGAGTTACCTCTTTATTTAGCCTCTCTTCTAAAAAAGGAAATGACGTCGTTGCTCATAACCGACTCCCTTAAAACTTAAAATTGCTCCTCCTTTTATGTTCTGTATTGTAATCTACGGAAATTTAATGAGCTTCAGTAGGTGAACGCTTAATTCCAATTTCATATCAGTGACAGATGTCTTTCATTGCAATAAAAGAATTTCTCCCCTTCGTCTTTAGTGTATGAAGGAATTTTATTTACCTTAATTTCGTGTGAAAGAAGAAGGTTGAATAGTGTTTTCCGTAATATGTTACAATTCCGACAAGTTGATGGTTTGTCATGCATCCCCATCTATCATCGTGGACGGAATGATAAATATCTTTAAGTTTAAGCGAGGTTCCAATGGTTGCAAAGACAGACATTATGTGATCCAATGTTGGCCGCTCAGAATCCCAGACTATGCCAATACTGAATATTTCAGGTCGGTTCACAAGGCGTCGACAAATTTGAATTTTAGCGCCACAGGAACTCTACAAAATAATATCCGTTTAAAGCATAAAAAAAGAAATAAAATAAATAGATAAGATCATCAATACTTTAAGATGCTCGATAATTAATGAAACCGTCAGGATTTTTCTCAGCACATAGCACATCCATCAGCAATGCATCCCAGATTTGGTTGTGAAGGAGGGGGATGGAGGTCTGCGAAGGGAGTATTATAGCAGAAAGATATGTTATTGCTTCTTCCATCAAAACATAACAAGTCTATTAACATACTGAGTGCAAAATTGCTTTTCGGATCTTTTTTCTGTAATTCACTTTTACACGTTGGAACTTATTATTGGGGGAGGAGAATGGCATATTTTGATAATATCCCACATAAATATCCTGATAATATGCTAAGAATAATGCCCAGACATTTTGACGAAGATTTCTGATATTCAGCAGACTCCTGATATTTTCTTAACAAGTTCTATAACTAAGGTAAAAATGTAATCAAATTGATTATTAATGAGGATGGTATAGCTAGAACTATGATCAAACCCAAATTTAACCTGTGACATAGTCCATTTGGGAATATTTACCTCCTTTAGGGAAGGGGCTGGAGTATCAGTAAATCTTTGGGAGTCTACTTGGACCAATTCGGCCCCAAACACCTTGGAAGAGCTTGAAAGAAATCTTCAGACAGGCTCAGTCCCATCCAAAACGTGCAATTTCACACCCTTGCACTAGGTGTCAATTTTTAATATAAGATTATTCTGCTACTCGGTTCATCAACAATATTGGGGGTGTTAAGATATTCTAGACCTGTTTTAGACATTACACAATTTGAACAGGCATTTTGTATATTATTTGATAATTTTGTGCATCAAACATAACTGATCTTATTGCTTTCTCTAACTGGTTTTCGAGCATATATTAAGTTTGCCGTGGCTAGAGGATAGTACTCAGAAGAAGTACTAATTTTGTATTCAAATTAAGTCACAGTAATAATAGACTCAAGTTTATAACTAATCGTAGTTTGTTTCAATTGCTTGCTATGATTCCCATCTTGAATAATATTAGACAATTATTCTTGTAAATTGCGCCAATGGTTCAAATAGATATTTGAACGGTTTATGATTCAAAGTAACTTGAGATACTCGTGAATCTTAGTAATCCAACAGAAGTTAATTGTTGATCTAGTCCATGTGTTTACGTCATACAGGCGGATCTTGAGCCCCCCTCCCCAAATCTTAACAATTTTACCACTCCTCCTTAATTTCTCATATTTTTTTGTACAGCTATTTGAGTTACAAGTAGGAGATTCCGAAGCTTTATATCCAGAAGCTTAAGGTATAGTTCAGGGTTTGATTAAAAAAGAAAATCAGGAAAATTTAGAAAAGGAAAAGATCCGTCGAGAAAAAAAAATAAAACAGTCCGAGCCAGCAAACAGCAGTATGGGCCTTTGATCGTGGACCATGTTAAAGAATAGACTATTATTGGCTGCACACTTTTTAAATTTCAAGTAAATAGGATTTTGTTTGGATAAGTTACCTAATTTGTCAATCCTAGCTGATTCGTGTTAAAGTAATAATGTTAGAACGGTTTTATTGATTCTGTTTGTTTTTACTTTCCTCTTTTTACAATAAGTTGAGTTTTATCTTTATTCTACTTTCTGGTTTTGTTGCGGGCGGCTGTTAGACATGTACCCGAAATATTCAATTAGTTTTCCTCTACAGATCACTGTCTTTGCGTTTGTCACTGTCTTCTACAATTCAATGTCAATTCATCACTGTCACTATTCAGTGTCTAAATATTTCGCTTATTGCATTATCTTCTTTTTTGTTTGCATTATATGAAAAAGCACCGGTTGGTGAAAGTATTAAAGAGTTTTGGCCAAAGTCATTAAAATCATACAAACCCTTCCATTTTTGAAGAAAATTCCGAACTAGTCTCCCTTTGAAAAATTCTTGCGATGGCCCATGATATAGATATTTACTCTTTTAATTCGACATTTAGCATGCTTGAAACTCAAAATTGCTATTTTTCAGTTACCTTGTGCCATAAGAATGTCGAAACAAGACAAATATTTCTATTGGCTGTTTTCTTATATCTAGAAACATATGCTTTTGCTTATATTTTTTGTCGTTATTGGCATGTTGGTTTTCAAAAGAACGAGATAGGACGACTTAAATGAAGAATTTGGGGAGGAAATACCAATTCGGTAATTTTATACAACTTTCAATTCTATTACATTATGCAATAACTCAGAGTGAAAGCATAAAGCTAAAGTAAATATGATTGTACTACTATGATTTTGCTATGGATTTGTATTTGGTAGTGTTTACTTTGCGTAAAAATTTGGATAATAATCACTACGAGTCTTTTGTAAAAGTTTGACGAAGCATTCGCCAAAGCTATTGTAAAAAGTCTGGGTTCCTAAGGGCAGTCGGGTTGTGAACCCAGCGAAACTTGTTCTCAGGGCCAGAGGCATCCTCAGGCATATTCGAAATCTGAAGATTTAAATCAAAGTGAGACTGATCTAGTAACTAAAACTATAGAGAACAGATCTCATGAGGTGGTAGTATACATGTTTGAAAACTTACGATGGCTGTCAAAAATCAGAACCACATTTCCTGCAAAAAAGTTTTGAGCCATTGCAGTTAGTCGCTTTTTAATTGCGTACCATTAATGGACAATTCAAACTTAAAATGAGTAAAAATTGCCACACAATATAAGGTGACTTTAGCCCCCCTCCCCCCATAAGAGTACTAAAATACAATTTGCTCCAAGTACGAAGGAATGGACGATATTCATTACTCGGATTAATCCCCCATTTGCTGTTTTTAATGTATCGTTTTAAGTAAAGGGCAAATCAAAGCCTAGTAGTGGGTATCCCCATCCCCCTAGTAGTGGGTATCGAGCAAGTGATAATTTTTGCTCGATTTAAGCTTTTATCATTCTTTACTTGTATAGAAAAACTTTTTTTATATTTTCATTATGTGCATTTTATTAGAATTAAAAAGAAGTCACGGCTTTTCTTCTTATTTTCAATTATTTCGGCAAATAATCTTTTCAAGGGTAAATATTGGACCGTATAATCTTACTTTATATAATTGGTAACATTTCGTAACTCCCATCCAATTAATAATCTAAAAAAAACACATAATGTTATACAATGGGTACTGGAAGCCTAGTAAGTATTTCTTATTATGCCATAAGTAGTTTTCCGTCCTCATAAGATAGCATCGTTTTTCTTTTGTGTGTGTGGGGGGGGGTGAAGTCTTCAATCAGGTTCCATTGAAAAACGCTAACAAGGGAGATTTAAAAGTAATTTAAATACTTAGGGAATTCGGAGATGAGTAATTTAAGCACGTGGGATGAAAAAGGCCAGTGTGCCAGATTCGGCAACTTTACAACTAGAACATTTAGTATCTGTATTAGATGTAGGAAGTTTGTTTATACATAGTTCACAGAAAAAGCTAAAACAAAATTGTAGCTACAGAAACAAAACCAAATGAACTAGAAAGAAGAATTAGTGAATACTCTTTTCAGGCAAGTAGCCAGTTTCTTTTTCCAATGTTTTTTTGGGAGGGGGAGGGATTTTTTTTTACTGCGAAAAACGACCAAGACATCGATTTGGATTAAAATTAAACGGGATAGTCTGAAAATGACAATATTTTAGAGGGAGTGGGTCCTACATACCTTTAGGGTAAGTGTCTGATTTTCATGCATAATTTTTAATGTTCATCTTCTTCAACAGTGGTAGAAATATAGAAATATTTAGCCAATTGCCCCATCTCAGCAAATTCTGCTCTATTACTAATGCATCTTTATTGTTAAAAGATCCTTAATCTTCCTCCAGAAAACCAATTGCTTTATAAACGAAGCATGAGACTAATCGTGACAAAACTATTACCCAGAAGTGTAAACATTCAAATACAGTAGTAATAGAGAACAAAACGACAAGCCACTGATCAGCAAGTAAAAAGTCACATCACGTTTTATTTGTTATGTAGTAGTCTAAAATACATAGTGCGTAGTACTCTTTTAATATTGTATTGTGATAAACGTGACTAAAAGACCCTTACTGCTCCCTGACGTCGATTCCTCTTATGTTTAATGCTATAATTGGAAACAAGCACTTAACAGTTCATCGGCAGAGCTTTCCAAAACAGATTAGCCTAGAACAGTGGCATCCATTGGGGGAGACATGTTTCCCCTTGGAGTCATTTCTGCCATTCTCTAGATTTTGAAAAATACATTTTGAGGGTGGTATTTCCACTGAAAAACAACTTTTTAGCGTAGTGCTCTAATTAGCACTACATGGAGCCAATCATATTATTTGTGACACGTGTGTCAGAAAGGGAAATATTCTCTCTAAGCTATATGGGCTCTGAAAAGACATCCTTCAAATGGAGTTTTTGGATTGACTTCCTAGCAGGGCTGCCATTCCTAGGGATTTTCTTCAAGGTCTTGAAGTATCAGACTTAAGCTTGGGATCTTGGGAAAAATATGGATATTAGACAATACCGTATATGAAACATGTATTACGATATCATTTAATATTTTAGATTTTTCCAACTCTCGAGATTTTTCACAAATTAATTTTGGTATATCGCTACAGTCTCACTGGTAACCCTGCTTTCGAGCGCGGAACTTCAAATCAGTCGAAGCCGTCAAAAAGGTATCGAATCACACACAATTCTAAATGCGGTCAGTCAGTAAAATTGTAAGTCTAATTTAAACTGCAGCATGATTATGGTCAAATTCAAGGCTTTATCTAGAATTTTGTTCGTTTTTTTAAGTACAAAAAAACTTAAACAAGAGCTAAGAGCCAAGAGATCATATGGTATGAGCTCTAACAAAATTCTATGAATCAATAGATTGATTTAAAAAGGAAAATAAGAGGTTTAATGCCGGTCAGGATTTAAAATAAGAGCTCTGAGTCACGATGTCCTTCTAAATATCAAAATTCATTAAGATCCGATCACCCACTAGTAAGTTATAAATACCTAATATTTTCTAATTTTTCCTCTCCCTTTAGCCCCCCAGATGATCGAATCTGGGGAAACGACTTTATCAAGTCAAATTGTGCAGCTCCCTGACACGCCTATCAATTTTCATCGTCCTAGCACGTCCAGAAGCACCAAACTCGCCAAATCACTGAACCCCTCCCCCAACTCCCCTAAAGAGAGCGAATCCAGTACGATTCTGTCAATCACGTATCAAGGACATTTGTTTATTCTATCCACCAAGCTTCATCCCGATTCCTACACTCCAAGTGTTTTTCCAAGATTTCCCCCTCCAACTCCCCCCAGTGTCAAACGATCCGGTCGGGATTTGAAATAAGAGCTCTGAGACATGAATTCTTTCTAAAAATCAAATTTCGTTAAGATCCGATCATCTATTCGTAAGATAAAAATACCCCAATTTTCACGTTTTCCAAGAATTCCGGTTTCCCGCTCCAACTCCCCCCAACGTCACAGGATCTGGTCGGAATTTAAAATAAGAACTTTAAAGCACAAGATCCTTCTAAATATCAAATTTCATTAAGATCTGGTCACCCTTTCGTAAGTTACAAATACCTCAATTTTCAAAATTACCCCCCTCCAATTCCACCAAAGAGAGCAGATCCGGTCCGGTTATGTCAGTCACGTATCTTAGACAGGTTTTTATTCTTCCCATCCAGTTTCATCCTGATCTCACCGCTTTAAGTATTTTCAAAGATTTCCGCCCCCCCCCCCCCAATTACGTTTGATCCGGTTGAGATTTAAAATAAGAGATCTGAGTTACGAGGTCCTTCTAAATATGAAGTTTCACGAAGATCCGATCACTCCTTCGTAAGTAAAAAATACCTCATTTTTTATAGTCAGAAACACCCCCCCCCCCCCAACTATCCCAAAGAGAGCGGATCCGTTCCGTTTATGTCAATCATGTATCTAGCACTTGTGTTTATTTTTCACACCAAGTTTCATCCCGATCCCTCCACTCTAAGTGTTTTCCAAGTTTTAGGTTTCCCCCTCCCAACTCCCCCCCCCAATGTCACCAGATCCGGTCGGGATTTAAAATAAGACACGATTTCCTTCTAAACATCAAATTTCATTGAGATCCGATAACCCGTTCGTAAGTTAAAAATACCTCATTTTTTCTAATTTTTCAGAATTACCCCCCCCCCCCAACTACCCCAAAGAGAGCGGATCCGTTCTGATTATGTCAATCATGTATCTGGGACTTGTGCTTATTTTTCCCATCAAGTTTCATCCCGATCCCTCCACTCTAAGTGTTTTCCAAGATTTTAGGTTTCCCCCCTTCAACTCCCCCCAATGTCATCAGATCCGATCGGGATTTAAAATAAGAGCTCTGAGACACAATATCATTCCAAACATCAAATTTCATTAAGATCCCATCACCCATTCATAAGTTAAAATTACTTCATTTTTTCTATTTTTTCCGAATTAACCGGCCCCCACTCCCCCCCCCCCCCAGATGGTCAAATTGGGAAAATGACTATTTCTAATTTAAACTGGTCCCGTCCCTGATACGCCTGCCAAAATCAAAATCAAAATTTCACAATCAAATCAAATCAAAAATCACAATCAAAATTTGTTAGTATGCATTTTATTACGTTTTTACCAGTCGGACAAAAATTTTCTTTTTTTGGGGGGAGGGGGTCAAAACCCCTGCCCTGGATACGGCCTCGGTCGAATTCATTCTTTTCTTATATATAGAAAAAGTACATGACGCATTAAAATTTATGACGGGGTCATTAGTAGAAATAAAATATTTTAAATATCTGAACATGGTTAAGGAAACTGAAATAATTCTTGACAAGTTAAGTTCTGAAAGTTAGTAGGCTTTTTTAATCTTCATTTCCGTGGGCAATTTGATGTAATTAGTTATCAACTTTTTAATTATCATAAGAGAAAACCCATCATTAACTTACTTGCATTCCGATTGTTTCTGTTTTCAACATGGAATTCCTACTCTCAAGTTCTATTTTTTATGAATTTTTATCTTGCATTTTAGGTCAAAATGGTTGGCTTTTTGTTTCGTGTAGCGATACAAACAGGACTAGTGCATAAACAGACTTTGTTTCTAGATGGAAGGGCGACATGTTGAAAAAAATAATAGAGAGACGAATTATACAATGAATGGGAACACATTATATATAGGAGAAAATTCCCCTAGAGGTCCCCATGTGAAAGCTTTTGGATAGGGAATGTTCCGTCTCTGGTTTAATCATCTTTGGTGAATACAGTAAAATAAACGTACCGGACAGTCTCTAATATCTCCCATTCCTCCAGCACGCCGCAGAAGCTGTCCAAATTCCTCTGTTTGTTTGAACTGGTTAACAAGTGCCGATGCGGAGACATAATGCACCATCTGTGTAAAAGGAAGTGGCTCCGAAGTTGCACCGCATACTCCACATACGCTTTGCTCAACAACGGACATGGCAAAACGCTGGTGGCTTAAACAGTGGTGGGCAGCGCAAACATCATCCCCTTCAGTTCCACAAAGATGGTAGTGGAGGCGGAGCAAAATATTTTCCTGAAATTGAATTTAAAAATGTTATTCCTGATAAAGTAAAAGCTGTGTTTACTGGCGTATGAAGGGATTGAAAAGGTCTACTAAGTTGTCATACTACAAGCAAATCCTTGTTACACAATTTCAAGTTTCTTCAAAATTGTCATAGTGGGGTTGCTATCGTAGATATACAATAAAATAGCGTCATGCAATTGTAAATAGGGCGAAGTTCAACTTATCTGTAGCATCTCATAAATTAAAAAAGAGTAGTCTAATGGAACATCTTTACCTCCAAAAATACACTAAACTGAAAGCAATCACGCGATGTCTTACAATGGGTAACCGAGGAAAGTATTTCTCTGGAGTACTTTTACAATCAGTCAGCAGGTCACCGAGTCTCACATGTGAGCATACGTTGTTTTTTTTAGTCAGAAGGCAAGCGAGTATTTCTCATAATAAAGGTTATATACGTCGTTTTGCTTCATTAAAGGAATTTTGTGTTTGGGGCGGAGACAGAAAATGTTTTTTTCCTCCGGTCCTTACAAAAGAGTATACGCTACGGTTTCTTTCTGAAATGAAATGAATAAACTTCACTGATGGATTGGAGCAAAAATCACTCCAGGATCCAAAAACCCGAATAAAGTTTTTTTTCATGTTTTTTTTTTTATCCCAAATCATAAATATTTACCAATCAATGGTGACCAAAAATGGTGACGAATTTTATATGCAGTTTACCATAACTACCCTGTTTCGTCTCACTGCTGGGGAATCGAGTTAAAATTCGCATGAACAATTTGTTTTGTGTGTATTCTGGAGGGGGAGAGAGAAGGTGGTGTAAGGAGATTTTGAATTTTTGCTAGGAGAGGATGTAAACTATTGTTTCTCAGGTCCTCGTAAGAATATATACAATGTTTTTTTATTTGTTTATCGACCAACAGACTCTGCTTCTAGTATAATATTTTGTTTTTCCACGTTAAAAAATTGAGTAGAAGTAATCAGTTCGTCCTAGTAGTCGCACAAAGATTTGTCGCACAAAGATTAACTAAGAAAACAAGTTTTTAAACAATGAAAGTAAAGAGCGATACTGAACCTTAAAACGAACAGAAATTAATACGTCAATGAGAAAAGTTACAGCTTCCCTAGCCCCTACCCCCTCTCACTCTATGCGGTAGAGTTCTGTATTTAAGGGGGATACCCTCTTCCCCCATACCCGTAGAGAGTATTCTAAACCCTGATAAGGATGTGGAAAGTAAAAAAGGAAGTAATAAGAACATTTTTGATAATTTATAGGTGAAAGAAGATTTATTTACAAAGGATGAATTAAAGTGGGTATAAAAAGGTTTAAAAAACAAAGCTACAGGTAGTTAGCAAATTGTTTAGCATGATGATGCTTGTGAGACCAAGAGGTCCAACAGATAAAAGTTTAAGTGAAAATCAGGGTCATTTTAAAAAGCCCACTTTTGAATTAGAAATTAAGAAATGTCTCTGAAGCATCAGACGTCTTTAGTCCTGAGTCTTCTAGATTAGGAATAGGCATTTTATTTAGCAGGTAGAACAGCTTTTGTGAAAGTCTTAATCGGTATACCAAATAAGTAAGTTGAAGGTCTTAGTGTTATGCAAAACAATAATACTGCTGTGGTCGAGGTAAGAAGCGACAACAGTTTTCAGTGTTGGTGTAGAATCAGGAGCTAAGCGGGATTGTCTTTTATTCCTGTTTTATTCTCTGCTTTATGGAACAGAGTAAAGGATATGAGAGAGGACAATACTAAAAACAAAGTAAAATTCTTCAAAACTTGGATAATGCAAATGATTTGAATGTCCTAGATAAAAATGTTTGCGAAACGAATGAATTTTCTGAGGTATCAAGGGTTCAGGCTAGGTTTCAACATGAATATTAAAAAGACAAATTAGCCTAAATAAGGATCAGTAAGGAGTGTTTGGAACTGAGAAAATACACCAAATGAGTAGCTTCATTTACCTAGTTAGTATTATTAGTAAGGGAGGTGGATACAATGAAGACAAAACATGTTAAGTTTTTCTGACAAATTAAAAGATAAGTCTTAGAACTAGCATAGTAGAAATTATAGGTATAAGAGCTGTCAGGTACAGCTCTGAAACGGAGGCGCTTGCTATAGTAGATTATACTATTATGGAGCTATACTATTATGCATAAAAATTCTACAGAAGATTGCCTAAGGCTAGTTTTAGGCACTCCTTTTAACGATTATACATCAAACAATCAGCTCAAGAAATGCAATTCAGTCCCATTTTATTGGGCCACGATGGTTTCTAATGAGAATAAAGTTAAGAGAGTAATGTCACGTTTTAATGATGAATAATTTTTATTTGCCAAAATTCGTGCTTTTTACAAGCACAGGTGGGGGCGAATGAAAAGCGGGACGTCCCTGAATGGGGTGGGAAAGAGGGATTTAAAGAAAGTGGAGAATTCATGAGACGGAGAAGAGTGGACCCCTGAAACAGAATGGGATGGAGGAGGGGTTTTCGGAATATTGAACTCTGGCGGCTTGGTGATACGATGAGGTGATACGATCTCAGGAGTGTATTCCACAAAACACCCTGCCTCATGGTCAGACACGGTTAGGATGGCAACTAGTTGTTGATAACAGAAATTAGCAATGGGGAGACCAAGGGACGTTCACAGGGGGAGGAGGTTAAAGCCCTAGACCATACCGAAACCCTAAATTTTCCCTAAACTCTATATTTTCCCGAATTTCTGGTTAGTTCTTATTTACATTATGAAATTATTTTTATGGTTATTTCCCCCCCCCCCCCGACAAAATTCTGCGTAAATGGCTGGGTTGGTATCATAATTGAAGCGTGAAGTGTCAACTCCTTATATTTCCTTGATACTTGTCTTTACACTGTATTCGACTATATTGGAGACGTTACTGTCGTAAATCTTTGATTTCTTTCAAACCCAAGTAACTACGTTCTTTGTCTCATTGGAGGGAAATGTTGAAAGTTTTAATCTAAAAAACCCGTTGTGCTTCTCAATAGTCCAAAATTGTCCAGTCTTGGTATGAAAATTACAGCGAATTTAATGACCCGATTTCTTTGCGTTCAACCCGAGAACCGGTTGAATAACAAAGGTGAAATGATTCGTTGTAGAACCAAACAAAAAATTTAATCACAAGCCCTCTGGCCCAATCTAATAGTAGAATTGAAAATAACATTCTAAAATTATATTGGTGCCAACATCGGTCTTAGCGATGGTAGCAGAAAGATTGAAAGTCTTTTTATGAAACTTCTGAGGCATAATATATCCTTACGTCTATTACTCCTTATTAGGACTTAGATGATATTCTCATCAAATTCATACCTACTCAGGCTTTAATAGAACAAATAGAGACGATAATCATGATAACTAACGCATTAATGCTCTAATGAAATTAATTTCAGTTTTATATCATCAGTGAAGTGAAACCCTAATAGTTGGAGTCAGCTAAGTAAAGAGCAATGTGTCCACTATGCATTCATTTTTTGTCCCTTCGTATCGAAGGGATGATCATGGAAACTTTTTCAATCAGAAACTGGACGTTCCAGCATCTCCTCTCAAGAACCACAAGTTATTAGAGGACAAATAACTTCTCTTCTGTGTTCTTGGTGCATTTTGACCAAGGCATCCCCATAGCTCCCCCCACTGCCTCATATAAAAACTTTGAGTTATCCATTTTACTCAGAATGATGTCCAAAAATATGTTTCTAGAAGGAATGTGACCTATGCAGCGACAAGGCGCAACTTTTCTGCCTGACATGGCTTACTGACTCTTTGAAAAACTTAGCGAATTCCTGATTTGGTGTAAAAACGAACCACCTCCAGGTTGCGCTTGATCCTCCCGCGCTGTCAACTTTTTAGCAAAAAGATAATAAGGTAGCAACTTGTTAACATAAGACACAATGCTTTTTATTTTTTAGTCCTGGGGCCTCTTCAAATCCCCGTCTTTCTCTCACAGCCGACTTTTTATCAAAAAGTTAGGGACGTTGCACCTTGTTTGAAACGGAATTAGACAAGGATTTCAAATCAGCACAATTTAAGAGCGAATACAATTAATGGCCCATCCGACATCAATCCCAATTTCCACAACAATAATTTAGCAGAAACGTAGACAATGACACTTTATTTAAACCAAAATCATTTAAGGATTTTCGCTTTCTAAATCAAAAAGATCCTTTTAGATCTCTAGATCAAAATAATTTCACTGAAAAAAAAAAGATTTTCGAGCTCTAGATTTCTGGATGTTGTTTGAGCCGGGAAATTAGTATAATGTATAATGAATTTTTCTAGGTATGTTCTTCGTTCTATACCCATCCGTTAATTCCTTTTAAATGAGCAGAAAATCCACTGGAAAACCATCTGACGGTTTACAAATTCAAGATTGATGCAGAAGGCATTTGAAGACGGGTTGGCATTCTTTATTGATTCTTTAAAAATGCCAACTGGACATAAGTTTTATTCAGGTATCAATTTTCTGTACTTCTGAATGACCTGGAATCCAAAAAAGTGACAAAAGAGGTGCCCTTTAAATTATTAAAATTAATTATAAGTCACAAAATTGTTTATTCTAGAAAAGTTTTTTTTGTAAACATGATTATTTTTTATTTATTATTGCCAAATGTAGTGAGTTTTGCAGAGCTCATTACATTATTTACGTTTTATTTATTTCAAAACACATTGTTCCAAACAAGTATCATCTTCTGTAGAGCAGGACTGACACTCTAATCTGTAAGCGATTTCAGGGGTGGCAGCACCACTCTTTGGTGGTTATTTCTGTCGTTTTAGGCTTAACTTGACTATTCATTTGATTTCTCTTCGTTGTATTCATTTTCATTTTTGTTTCAGTTATTCATTCATAGGACTTATGTTTGTTTCAGTTTGACTTATTGTGTGAATTTATTTCTACTCGTTTTAGGTTTTGAAATCGCTTTTTTATGTTATAATATCTCTAGAAAGCTTTTTTAACCCTTTTTTAACTAATAATGGGAAAGGCCTTTAAATATGTTCAAAGAGTCAGCTTAAATAATCAAAATTTTCAACTAACAGTTGCATACAAAAATAAAATAAAAAGATTGTATATACTTTTTGTCGACTTCGCGAAAAATTAACAACTAATTTCTTTGGCTCATTTATTTTCACGGTTTTACGTGACAACAGCGACGAAAATGTGACACTGCACTGAAAGCGTCATAGTTGTGAAACGACCAATAGACTTTTTTTTTTTTAGAAAATCACGATTTTCCGGTTTGAACGGATCTAAGATGGATCCAGGGGCAAAAATGTTTCTATTTTGATGTCCTTGTTACTTTGTTAAAATCAAGGTGCCCTCAAGCCATGTCTAACTGGAGAAAAAGCCATGACAGATAGTCTGAGTGACAGGCAAAGCTGGCATAAGCTTTTTTCAGGATTGTATAGAAATGATGTCATTTTCACTTGTTGATAAATACTCTATCATCCATCCATCCTAGGGCAGAACTAAAATAGATAGTCATAGAACTAAGAGATGATCGAGATTTTTGGGTTGACTCATGACGGTCAATGTTTACTGCATATTGTATGCAAAATGGGGGACTGAATTTGCTTGGACTCACAGGCGAACAAGTCTCTATTTGTCATTTTTGGGCAAAATTGAGCAAACTGTTTAAAATTAAGTAGATGCAAAAATACAAATCGGCTGGGCGTATAAGGCCTATCACGCTTAGGAATATTTTGATTAGTAGTTCGTTTAGAAGCGGTTTGCCAAGTTGGCCACAATGAGCAAATAAAAAGTGATCTACTAAAAGATTTAATTATGCTTTGCAACTTTGGGGGATATTCCGAGAACCATAGTGATTCTGAAAATAACAACTATGTAAAACTGAACTGTCAAATTTAGGTTTTTTGAAGAAGGAAAAGAACATTTAGCCCTTTTTCAACTTTCAATTCAATCCCAAAAGTTTGACTTATCGAGTATTTTCATGCATCTATAGCTAAAGTCAAGAATTATGTATATTCATATGTGTGTTACTAATACCAGATACATACACAGGAATCAACTTCGATAGGAAGAGCGGCATTTTGAATTCCACAAACAAAAATAAAAACTGCCACAATATGTATTAGATCGAACATGCAAGAAATTTTACAAAACACATTTGTCTAATTATCACAATAATGTCAAATAGTCAAATAAGCCTCTTAACAGGTAGCTCGTAATGTAAAGATAGTGCAATACATACAAAACATTCTGCAGCATCGTCCATAAATCCAAGCTGAAATCTTTGCTGATTTAAAAAAGTTTCTGCTAAGGCACGTCTCAAAGTGTCCGGAGGAAGGGCCGACTCTTGGCTTGACTGCAATTGAGAGAACAGGTCCTAAAAGAAAATATTATTCCTTTATAAATAAGAAAATACTCCTGTAGGGTTATCCTAAATTAGGAAAAAAAAACTTTCTTAACATGCTAGTAATCAGTTCCCATCAAGGCCGTATCCAGGGGGGGGGGTTAGGGGGTTCGAACACCCTCAAAATGTTTGTCCGAATCATAAGAACGTAAAAAATGAATATAAACAAGTTTTGATGCTTTTTTTGTACTCCCTCCCGAAAAATTTTCTTATACCCCTCTCCCTCCCCGAAAAAAATCCGGGATATGACCCTGACTCCAGTACAGAAGTTACTTTTGATTAACTTTTACTGTTGTTTTACATTTTTACAGCAAGGAAATTCAGATCGCCACTGTATACACTGATGCAAGATGAGCCAATAGCAAGATCAGCTTACACCAGTAACATTCCCTTTGTTAGTTCTGATGTTTAAGGGCACGCTACCATTCTGACTGCTATTAAACAAATAGAAATATATGTTAATATAGAAACTTTGCCAATGACAATGGAAGCAAAGTGAAGTTACAGTGTTTACATGCAGAATCTTCTTGGCTGAGCTGTCTACTCATGCTAAGTTTTTTTGGTGTCCTAGCCAACTCAATGTGAACTAACGCGGTATATAATGTCTTCTAGCTTATGACGGCCAGTTTACACTGGATACTTTGCAGTATGCAGCATTAATGAACGCAGAAGGTAAGTTTCTAATTACTTGATTGACCCTTTTCTAGGCTCCCCGAGCGTCGAGTATTTTCACAAAATACAAGGTATTTCGTTATACAACATTTCACCTCAAATTTTAATATACATATGTTTGCATATTGATGATGGGGAACAATCCCAAAAATGTATTATAAGAATAATGATGACATTCTGTAATGCAAAAAATTAATACAAAGCATCAGAACTCAGAAGTGGGAGGTTCTTGTTATAATGCTGACGGCATCTTCGTAAGACTAAAGGCATACGTTATCATATAAACCCCTAAACTTTCAAAGATTCCAGAGTAAAAGTTATCTGTAATCAACGACTAAACTGAATTTAGTTTTTTTCTTTTCTCATTCATTATCACAAAGAGGATATTTCATACCATAGTATTCCATAATTGAAGCTTTGGAATGAGATTTAGACAATCGATCTAAAAATTTCCCAAAATTGAAAAAAAGTTGTATTAGAATCTGGACAACTAGCGGAACTACAATACGATAACTACAGTGAATATAGAAGAACTGTAGATAAAGGGACAGAAATAAAAATGCATGCTAAAGACTTTCTAGTAAAACATTCACGAAGAGATAATATCACAGTATTACCACTGAAAGACATTTTTATCTGTGCTTCGAGGAAAGCCACGTCTCCTCTGACAATTTTCTCTGAACTGAGGACAAAGGAGCGTGAGATTGATTTGGCCTTATTACTGGCCAAATCTACAGTTGTAGATAAAGTTACGGTTATATGTCCTAATCAACAGCACCAATCTGCTTGAGGAGATAGTGAAGCTCACGTGGCACGGTGTTGAACCTATCATGGCCTTAAAAAGTCATTAATAGCGAAATTATAGTTTCAAGACAGGCCGAGTTATACAGTTAAGCGATGGAAACCCTATTCCATCCTGGTATTGCGTTACTTCTAAAAGAATTTTCTGTTTCCAAGAACTGGTCAGTTGACTAGCGCAAGGGGGAAGAGACTGTCAAGAACAGCAAGTTACCATTATCCTTGAATATCCAAGATTAGCTAGTGGTATTATCTCCTTTTTTCAGCAAATGCAGTTCCAAGTCTAAGCTTATATGATTCCGTTTTACACAATTCAAGTTGAGTTTCAATCATCTGTATTCGTGTTTCTTGGAGTTTTTTTTTTTTTGCCAAGAAAAATACCAAAAGGTTAAGTTCTGAGTTTGAGTGTGATCCCGAGTACATTGACCGAGCTGATCCGCAATCTGAATGGAATCTATGCGTGGAACCTGGGTGAATCCATATTTAAACGTAAATCCAGAAGAGGGATGACTATCGGAAGGAAAAGGTTAGAGTGCTTAGTTGGAGAAAACGGACCTGGAGTATATGACTGTAACCAACCTGTTCCGCCGAGTAGTGTCAGTAGAAATTTGAATGGTAAAAGTCACAGCAGAATATTTGATAGTGCATATAGCCCTTTTTATTAGTATACAAGATAACACATAATCATAGCTTCCACGCCTTTCGATTGGTTTAAGAATTTTAGCCCGTGTAGCTTTCAGTAGCGCTAGTTCCTTCGTTTTTTTCTTTTCATCTAGTATACACCATTAATAAAGGTCCTGTTCTTTGTATTACAGCTGCTCTTAATTTACTAATACCATTCACACTGTCCTAAAAGTTCATATTGAAAGAAAGAAGAGTTTCCTTAGGTTAATGGAAAAAACCATTGTGTGATACGCTAAATAAACTTTCTTTTTAGGGGCACGATTTCATGTGTTTCGCTTATTAATTACAGTCAGAAAAATGCCTCCTTCAAAAATTTAATTTTAAAATCCATTTATCTAACCAAGTGAAATATTATTTTGGGGCGGGCTGATATGTCAAAAAGCCTGTGAAAGTGACAGGATGGCTGCAAACATAGATATAAGTTCTTTCGGATATAGTAATTTTATTTTTTCTCATCTTATGCCACTCAAGGCAAATTCATTAAAGCAAAATTCAAATAGAAATAAAAAAGCTATTAAACAGGCGGAATTTACAAATAGGCTTTTTAATGGCGAGACTAAAACCTGCACATAATAAGTCAAGTCCATATTGGACTGAAATAACCAAAACTTTTTGGCAGTAACTTTTAATTATTATCCGAGCCATTCATAGGCCCATTTCGCCCATTCTATCAAAGATATAGTGAAAAAAATTCTAAACAGGGATTTATTTTAATTCATATACCAATTCTCTGGTGGAAAAGCGTCCAGAAATTAATAAGTGGGAATAGGCGGGGAAGAAAGAAAAGGGTGGGGAAAATATCTATGTAAAACTGTTTAGGATTTTGTGAGCAATTTAAACACTGTACAAATCTAATAGTAAATGAAGTCTTGGATGTCGCTAAAATCTTGAAATTGTAAAAAGCTAACTTCAGTACAAGTGCTACTGACATGCTTATATTTTTCCTATTAACTTCATCTAGATGCTTGTAGTAACAAACTGGGTATGAAGTGAGGAAAATATATATTGTTATTGTTTGCACAAGAACGCACCTAAATAGCCAGAAATGTACTAGCGATGAGTTACTATTTTACAAATTCACCATTTATTTGTTCATTACATACATTGTTTAAAGATGATAAAATAGAGTAAGTAACGGTGATTGAAATCCTTGTTGTGCAAAAACCGGCTTTAGCATTGTTTCAAGGAGGAGCAAAATATGTATAATAGTCTTATATAAAATGTATAGAAGGTTCTCACGATATTAAGAATGGATTATATGCCAAGAAGAGGAATCCAGGCCCCCAAGATATCATGATGTCGAGGATGGTACTCATATTTTCTTATAAATAGCGACGAAACAGGCATTTATTTCTAATAATTTTCATTTCGTTTATCTTTTGCTTTTTGATACATTTGCCTCAACAAACTCTTGTCTAAGTACCTGATATCAATAATAGCGCACTATTATTGAACTTGTTTGCTATAGGAATAGTATATTTTACGCTTTAAGCTTATCAGCTTCTTAATCCATAATATGAGCTCAGACGGATCATGAGCTCATCTGAACATGGGCTAAGATGGATGACCCTAAAGACGGGGATCCAAAACAAGTAGAAATAATTCACAATTAGCTAAAAAAAAGAATTTAACAGTCGCTGTCCTTGTGCACTAGTGTCACTCAATTAGTAAAACTTTCCATTTCCTCGACTAATCTAAGTCAAGCTAAAGGCACTATTCTTCCTTGTTTTATTTGCATTTCCTGACTTTTCAAACATAAGGAAGTAGACTTTACTATCCGCATTACAGCTGCTTTTTTCACGAATCGGAAGTTCTCACGTTTAGGGATTTTTTTTAGATACGGTTCAGGAGTTTTAAAAACTGATCACTTTTATCGTAAGAGATTCTTTGTGGTCAGTTTAGTTATATTGATTCTTTAAACGTATAGAAGGTAAGGCCAAAAACCATAACTTTCTGTACGAATCCTGGAAGAGAGAGGGGTTAAAATTAAGGTCAGGAGAATTTTATTTTGTTTTTATTTTATTTTTTTATTTTGAAATTTATTATTTTTTTTTTAAACATTTTCCTCTCCTTTAAAGCATTAATTAAATCTAATCAGCGACAAGCAGATAATTTTACTTCCAAAAAGTTTTCTACAAAAAAAAACAGATTCAATTACATCGGTTGTTTAAATGGGTCTATTCCAACTTCAAACAGCAGAGAAGATGTCTTCTGTTTTTTACTTTTCTTTGTGTCAATTCGATCTGACAGTCCAATCTTAGAGTTTTGCTTACAAGGTGCTGAAAAAATTCAAAGGCAGTTGCAAATTAAGTCTACTGAAAATCTACTTTGCCATTGGATTGTTAATGAAAATCTAAAGTTTACGATCCAACGGTAGGTTTACTAATGTGACCGTTAATAGAAAAGCTCTTGTGATTTAAGTGTTTAGGACGTGTTACCATTATCGACCAAATAATAATACTGTCATCAAACATAATGCTCCAACAGCAATGGCAAGGTTGAGCGGCTTCTTGACAAGTTGCGTTCCAGATATTCTAGGTTCAAGAAAATTTCAAGAACAAATCTATAACCCAAACTAGCTCCTATCAAAAGATTTTCAATTTTTTATCATTGTCTCTTCTATAATTGTAAGGTTCGAAAGATCTCGTGGGCATTTAATAGCTTCGAGAAAAGAAAAAATAATTCTGTTTAAGACTGCTTCGCTGGACTGCAGACTTAGAGCAAGGTGGCTCATATGATTTTAGCCAGATTCCGATAAAAAATCTGATTGCATAGGAAATTTGGCGAATTATTGACATAAATCAAATAAATCTTTCAAGTAAAGCATTGGTTAGAAGGAATTCAGCAGATATAGATAAATATCATTAGTCAGTCGATTTGTGCTTGTTTTGTAGGTACAGGGTTTGTCCGAAAAGTCATAGGACTGAGTCGATTTAAAATGTTTATTAAACCAATTGTTACAGTTCTTTAAAAACTTTTAAAATAAGCTCCTTCTGCGTCAATGCAGCGCTGCCAGCGCGATTTCGAAGCATTGAAGGCGTCACGGTATGCATTCTCCGAAATAGCCTTGAGAGCCGCGGTGCATGCTGCTTGGATCCCTTTTGTCACCTCAAAATGCTTGCCTTCCATCAGCCTTTTCAGGCTGATCAAAACAAATAAACAAGTCTGGGGGGAGGGGCCACATCTGGGCTGCAGGGCGACTGCGGAAGCCTTAGGATGTCGGCCTTGGTCAGGTATCTGTTCACGAGAAAGGCGGTATGAGCCGGGGCGTTGTCGTGGTGCAACTTTCAGTCGACTGCGATGTCTTGTCGGACCAAATTGACCCTTTATTTGAGTCTGTTGAGCACTTCCACATAAAATTTGGCGCTGACCATTTGTCCAGGAGGAAAGAATTCATGGTGGACGATGCCTTTGATGTCAAAAAAGATAATGAGTATCGCTTTCACTTTGGATTTGCGAGAGGCTGACGTGTGCCACTCGGAGGAATGCCTCTTTGTCTCGGGACCATACTCAAAGATCTGGGATTCGTCACCTGTGATTACGTTATTCAAAAATTGGGGGTCACTTTCACACATAATCAAATTTTCTTGACACACTTCCACTCACCGCAATTTCTGGTCGTCAGTGAGCACTTTTGAGACCATCTTCGTGCACATCTTGCGCATGTTCAAATGCACCGTCACAATGTCATGTGACGACATTGTGGCGTCCATAATGACACTGGGGCGTCCATAAGAATTACGTTAGCATAGAGAGTCCTCACCTGCAATTTCTCTCTGAAAAAAGAGCACCATTACCGTCCTCTGCAATTGCACCCTCGTCGCTTTCTAGGGAGGTTTTGCTCTTTTTTTTGCAACTGATTGTCAAGATAATGAATACAAGCCCATTACGACGTGGCTTGCTTTGGTTTACTAATGGAAGAACTTTTCAGACCGACATGACGGTAAATTCAAACCGCCTGAAAGCTTTACTGCTGAAATGTTTAATTTTTGTTTTCAAAAAAAGTTTTAGCTGCCCGTTTTTTGTCACATTTTCCCGTCGTTGATTGAAATTCTATCACCCATGGACCATTTAGGTTTCACACATCCGAATCATCATGGATTGAATGCTACCAGGCTGAGATATCGCTTTACCTACGCTTTGGAAACTTACCAGGATAAGAAGTTCAGGCGATTTACTAGATGATCAAACAATATTTCAGCCTCTAAAGCCGGTCATTGAAAAAAAGTGTTGGCTTACGCTATATTGATAGGATATCCGAAATCAGAATACATTCATAAGCCAGAGAATAAAGATTTTCAGAAATGTGAAGTAGAAGGGAAAAACGGTCAACTTAAATCAGGCACATACCCAGGAAAATATCGAAGAAGAGGGGGAATAATAATAAAAAATGGGGAACAAAATAATAAATAAAAAACAAGTTTATTTGTTAGTTTGAACAAGAAGTACCCATAAATTCAAGAAAATATATATTGGGGGGGGGGGGTCAGTTGAACAAGAGTGTTCTTTCTATACCAAGCAACTGTTTTTACATGCTACGAGACCCATGTTCGAGTGCCCAAATTCATATTTCATTTATGTTGACGAAATCCGATGACGAGACCAACAACAAAATAGGAACATCCCATTATCATCTCTTCAAGAATAAATTTAAGCTTTTGTCTTTGTATCTAAAATCTATTAGTCTCACTTAATATAAACAATAGAAGTACGTCACGTCCAAATTTGTTGGCTCATCTTTCATAGTCATGCGTGATTCACCTCTTACTGACAATGAATCGACAGATCACTAAGATGAGCCAAAATTAATGGTAAGTGGCCTGGATACTGATTATGCATGTTAAAACCTACAGAATAGAAACAGTAAGCTACAGAAATTGAAGAAAGTTTAATTAGTCAAACATCAGTTTGTAGTCCCACTATGATGATAACAGCGGACGTTTGTCCTGGTGCCTAATTGGAGCTTGAAACTACAAGAGTAGATGAGACATGGCTGTAGATGTGTATGTTTTGAGTGGATATGAATCTGAAAGAAGATATCTAGCAAACTCGAACATAAACTAATCACTACAACAAGGCTGATGACCATGAGTTAGTTGTGTTTTTGAACGTTTTGTTGAACTTCAAACACTATTTGCAGATTAGATAATTTCTATAAAATTCTCCCCTTAATCTCTTGCTAAATGTTTAGTCGGTAAACTTTCAAATCTAACATTTATGCCCAACTTGCTAACTCACAAAGTTAGACTACCACGTAGAATTTCAAGATTGCCATTTGCTGTTGGTTCAGAAATTGATTTGAATCGTTCCGAAGTAAATGGCTAGCGCCGCGCCGATACGAAATGCAACTATTGTGCACCAAGTTCAAGCTTTTTTCCATGCGAGATCTTTTCGCTCACGATCCAGAGTTTGATTTGAATCAACGCCAAAAACTGATCAAATTGGTTGATTGTTTATTTTTGTTGTGCTTTTTTGGATAAGAATACTGAGAACCTCTGTTCCAGGGACCTGAGACACGCCAAATTTAATATTACAGCTTTCATAAAGAATATACTTTATTTTCGCAGCTCAGAGAATCTAATCACATAAGCCATTTAAACAGGTAAATTTAAAATTGATGCATGCATGAAAAGTAGGTTTAATATGTTACCATAAGGGTGGAGAATAAGGAAGAGTATTACTTCCATGCTAAGCCAATAGATCTAATATTTTATAATTAGATAATTCTAAAGTATTGATAACTTTTTCTGATTTGACAGCCAAATTCAAGAGTATTCTAGTTCCCATGAATAATGTGCTATCTAAATTTAAATCTTTGAATAATGGTAAATCTTTTGCTGGTGGAAAACCAAATTCAAATCTGCATAAGAAAGCCAAGACCTTTGACTGAGATATCCAAACCCAACCCAATATACCGAGGGTCAAAACTCTATCTATCGGGTCAAAACTACATGAGTTGTGAACGCTGTTGATGAAAAGAATTTAACATATATTATGATTATACAGAAGCTATTAAAAAACAGAGAGGCAAAGGATAAGTCATTGTTTAGAACTAGTTTTACTCCTATATAACACTGATTCTAAACAGTACTTGCCAATCCATTAAATATTATAAACAATGTAATATATTAACCGATTGGCAGCTGAAATGAGTTATTAAGCATTTCTCGTTATGAATGGACATGTAAATGTGAAAAGACAACTTGGAAAGACATAAATCTTTCAAAAATCTTATTCAAAGTCAATAGCTTTTGAATACCTTAGCTCCAGATGAGTATATGGTGTATTCGCGCAGGTTGATCAGAAGAAAAGAGAAGAAAAGAATTTGCTTCTTGCTCTATTACCCAATATTTCGCTATTAGCGAAAGCATAAAAATGAAAATAAAGAGCTTAACGTATACTCTTTCGTGAAGATCAGAGAAATTGTTTCGCTCCACCCTCAGCATAACATTCCGAGTTACATTGCCCCTCTCACCAGTGAAACTGTCCATGAAAGTTTCAACTTAATCACCCATACATGAGACATAAGAGCATAGACTTGCCAAAACTATAACTTTGAAAAAGCTAATCTACAAAGAGCAAAAATCCTCCTCAACTATTTTCTTTTAATCTCTGTCCATCTGCACACATAAAAATTGTCGAATATCGATTTTTTTCCCCAAATGGGTACTTTTGTGTTATATAATGCACATTCGAGAAGTGAAGTTTGGTTAATGCTAACGAAACAAAATATGATGAAAATATAATAGTTTACTAACAAAATAATGGAAACTACAACAACAAACTATGGAAGGAGGCCGTCCAGAGCGCATTATGTGAAATACGTAACCTAGCCTAACCAAAATACCAACTAAATATTTAATTAAAAGATTGTTACAATGTAGTTTCCCACCGAACCGAAGCTTATTGTCTGGTATAAGTCATCGTGTAAACCGGGTAATGTGTCATGTTCGCGATAAAGTTCTCGAGTGCGCATTATACGACACATTGAGTACCCACAAATACAGATTTTACACGAAAAGGAAAACATTCTCATTTTTTCATTTTATAAAAATGGAAAAAAAGCCAAACGTTGGGCACGAACCCGTGACCCTGAGATTAGAAGCCTGAAGCAAAAATACTGACCTAACCGTGCATATTTAGGCATTCGTTCGAAATCCCATACCCCTCTTCGTCATAAAATTTGGTTTTCATGTCTGAATGCCGTTTTTTATGGACCTGGTATTTGTTTTTGTGCTTTTGTCATACTTATTCCTTTATCAGAAGTTTTGTCACGTTATGCGTCTTATTATTTCATACAAGTTTGAGTACTTTACGTCAAGTTCGTATCCGAGAAGGACCGGGTTGGACCCCCCCCCCCGAAATTTTTTTCTGACTCGTAAAAACTTAACACAAATGCATAAACAAGTTTTTGGTGGATTTTTTGATGAAGTTTTTTTTGTAAAACACGCCCAAAAGAATACACACCCCTGAACAGAAGTCCTAGATACGCCCTCGCCTTATGTAGTTGGTAATAGTTATCAGATCTGTATTCTCCAGCAACATCTTCCCGCAAAGTCAGCATTTACGTTAATCCTAGAAATCTATAGTACAATCAAAAGGGTTGGGGACTTGGGTACTTCTTTAACATCGGAGCTAAGCCCAGAGGTTGATCATGTTTGTAATATAATCTGCAAATATCATTTAAAAGTTGTGCTATTTTTAATTCGCTTTTAGAAGAGATAATCTTAACGAGAAGTAGTTCCGACAAAGATTTTTTTATGCCATATGTCGACATTTTTACTCTCTCTCGCTGTCTAGAGCACGAGTACTCAATCATTCTTCGGTGTTAAAAGTATTTATAGCTTATTGTGCTCTTCAAGGTATCTTTGGAAAATATTGGCTATCGACTTCCACGATAAGCTCCGTAAGACATGAGAAGAGATCAATGAACTTCCACGAGGTAGCTAAGAAAGTGAGATAGAAAGATATATTTTTTATAGTGACTAAATTATGAGATTTTTTCATCTTTGTTTGTTTCAGCACCTTTTGTGTTTTTTTTTCTTCCCATTATAAATTTTTGAAAACTTTGGCTAAAATACATACCGGAAATAACTGAGGAGGTTATTACAAACTTTTGCTGGTAGAGGACTCGAGTTTAAACTTTGCTCAAAATGGTTGATATCGTTTCAAGGATAATTCTCGGCTTGTAAATTTGACTCAGGGTCGGCTAAAATCTAAACGAGATCCCGATCTGAGAGAATACTTATTTTGAGACTCAACTGTTTTCAGAGAATCGGACCTGATATCCGACGGACTTATTCTACATACTTCCAAAATCTGGAGCTTCTGTGTAAACGTCCAAATAATTCGTTTACTGTTAGTTGTATCTTTTGTTAAACAACTGGAATTGTCGTGCTCTTCTTTTTGAATCTTGCTCCTAAGAAATTATGCCAAAAGCAAACAAAAGATACCTTTATATATATATATTTTTTTTAATTACACAAGAAAGGGTTTAAGAACTTGCTCTTTGTAGCCATAGCATTTCCACGCCATTAAGTTATATCAAATTACATTTATTGATTTCAGAGAAAAATAAAAGTGAAGACCAAACTAAAAGCAAGAAGAGGTGAGAAAAAAAAAAAGGCTAATATATCGTCGGGCAACATAGACAAAAAACTGCATAAGATACCAAAATAAGGGGATAAACGTGATTGACAGTTATTGTTTTCCTTCGACGTCCATCTTTCGGTATCTTGAGCAAAATCTGGGTGATCAAGACTAGCTCAAAGAAACCACCGTAATCTTGCGGTCACGGCCTCAGTGTGGCGATTATATCAAGATACCCACAATTTGCATATTTAGCCAATAAGTTAAAATGCGAGAAGAGGATCTTTTGATCATTTATCAAGCTGATTTCTTGATGAGTGATATTATCGATTTACTTCAACTATGCCGATTTTGGGGATCTTGCTGTGTCTACATTTTCCCGCATAAAAATGAGCCAAGTATGAGGGTATGAGTAGCATCCGTGTCATGGCGGAATAATATGAAATTGAAATTCTTACTGCTCTAAAAATCTACTCGCACTTCAATTTCTGAAGTAGGAGTGGGAATTTGAGTGCCGTTTCTTCATTTTCACAAATTGAATCTTCGATAACATCATGGTTCCAGCGGTAGCTGACGCATTTTACCAATGATATCGTTTTTGTTCTCGAGTGGCCAGCGTGTCGAATAGGTTGTTATAGAAATTTAGGAAAGAGCTCACTCGAAAGTAAATTGTTAGGCTCTACAGAGCTTTGTGACGAAAAAATCATAATGGCAAAATATATTTATTTTGGAAAGGGTTCGAGGGACAAATAATGGATCACCCTGTTTGACGTGTTTGAAAACCTGAATACGTGAAATGACGTATGAATGACGTGTTTGAATACGTGAAATTTCAGCTCCTTGGCCATTTGACTTCGTTTTTTCGACTTTGGACCCATTCTTGTCAAACCAAATGAAGAAAGTTGAGAAATTGTTCACCTCAAAGTAGATCTCGAAGCCAACAAACTTTTGTCACAAAAATGTTGACTAGGGCAAAACAGATCACCAAAAAGTAGCTAGTCCAGAAACGGATCGAGGTCAAGAATCAAAAGTCCCCTTATTTGATTTATCACGTCTAAGAACTCTTAAATGGGGATTTCAGCTCAGTCTCGAATCAAGATGATATAAACTTCCTTCTTATATTCTTGTTTGCTCTGATGAAAGTCAGTGTATACTGGTTCCGCGTTTCGACCGACAGTCAAGTTAGGAAATTTAAACAAAGAAGGTTCAATTTTTGCAAGCTTTGGTTACAAGAGAATTGACTATGGAGAGTCGTTGAGACCAAAACAGCTATTTCACAAATAAATTGTGGGAATCGAACGTCCAGTCAACAGATTTGGTAAAATATATTAAGATAATGAGGAATTTTCTGAAGACAGTGACTGAAGTATAATATACAACCTAAACGTGCATTTCGGCTATGTGACTAAAACATATATCGATAAAAATAGTACAAGTAAACCAACTGTTGATATTTCCCTATGTTTGTAGGATTATAGAAAACTAGCGCTATACTGAAAACACAAAAGCCAAAGATAAAAAAAGAATATTGATTTAGAAGTCAAAAGTGATTACATAGCCTCACAACAACAAACTTTTCTATAACGCTTTCCATAGTCTTACACGAGCTGTAATATCAGTAACTTTCAGTACACAATTAAAATTACCCTAAAAACTTATGAATAAAAATAAATATTATCTTCACAAGCACAAAGTCATTAAACAGCATAATACGATAATTGATTGATTTATCAGGTAACATCTTGGTCTCACCAAGCATTGCTCAAAATGAAGAACAAATAAACCATAATATGAAATCTGGAAATCCGTTTTTTTCACACAACGGATAATTTTAAGTTGTGTTACAAATTCTAAAGTGATTCTGTAGGCCTATCACTATCAAGATTGATTTATTTCGAACTTGTCTACAAAATAATCATAAAGCATTCTTTTCAGGTCCAAAGCAACAGTCAATCACTCGATTGAACTCATTCTGCAGAAGTGATGCCGAATTAAACGAAAAAAAAATTAGGCAACAATCCTAAAATGCTTTATTTTTATACTGTTAACAGTGTCCTTAAATGGTTTACTTTTACTGCACCAACCTATATGCTTACTGCATATATATATATATATATATATATATATATATATATATATATATATATATATATATATATATATATATATATATATATATATATATATATATATATATATATATATATATATATATATATACATATATATATATATACATATATATATATATATATATATATATATATATTTATATATATATATATATACATATATATATATATATATATATATATATATATATACATATATATATATATATATGTATGTATGTATATATAATATATATATATATATATATATATATATATATATATATATATATATATATATATATATTATATAGGTTGTGAAGTAATAATTTTTGTTCGTTTTAAGTTTCAACTTCGCTCTTTACTTCCTTACAAAAACTGCTGCTTTAACGATACGCAGATTCCTAAAAAAGACTATTATTGGAAAACCAAATTTATTGGCTTACATCTTTTACTCTAAGTTCAATAGTTTACAAGGAGCGATAAGTACAGGCCAGAAAACTCGCAGAGGCAGCTAAAAGACAAGTAATCACTCATCACGTGTAGTAAACCATCAGTGACAAATTGTCTCGAATTATCTTTAAGGACATTTTAGTAGAGATTTAGTGTGATTAGCTTATAAAAACGTTACTCGTATGATATAGCCCCAACCACTCAAGCTGTTCATTCATTGACGAATTCTAGACCCGTTTTTTGGTTAGTTTCTTTCAGCTTAGAGTGAGACAAGACGAAGAGAAGTGACAGAATAGATGAAAAAATATATACTTTGGGCTATATATTTGCCCATTACGGGGGTGGGGTAAAGTATTTGGACAGAGTAAAGTTAGAAAAAATTCTTACTTGATAATACGCAAAATAATTGTGCCTAAAACATTAGGCATACAGATTCGCAATACTTTACCCTCCCCCACCCCTAATGTGAAAATATATAGCCCAAACTTGTTTCTAAAGTATTATATTTTTATCGTACTTAGGTATATTTCGTTAGGATTTAGCGTCAGAGAAACATATTAGAAGAATATTAGGTAGGGGCTATAAAAGTACCAAAAAACACTTATTAATAGTCAAATAGAAAATGCTTATTTCAGTTTGGGGTAGTAGCCTTTATCCGAACCACTCATACGTTTAATCTTTTCAGGGAATGAGAATAGAAAGGCATACCAATCTAAAATTACAAGCATCAGTGCTATGTCTAAAAGTAATCTTCGAGGAGGACCTACTAATAGTGCGCGAACAACTACTTGAACTTACACAGACCACAGTATTGAATATTGCTATGGTTTCAAGGTAAATAGGGTTTTCTTTCAGTAGATAGTACTGTTTAGCTCTGAGCGTATAACCCAGCCTTGTTTGACCACTTTTTGAAGCCAGGTGCATAAGAAGAAAGCAGCTGTTCACAAACAAGTTCAAAAAAGGTCAAAGCGGAGGAAGAAGAGAGAGAAATGTGGGATTTGGAACCATCTGTTAACGGCCAAAGCTGCCACTTTTCAGAAGAGGCATGGGAAAGTTTCCGAATAATTTCGGACAAAAATTCAAACGAAACTCAATGTTTAATATATTTCAATATTAAAATTTAAAACTTTAATTAACTGAGGACTGCAAGGCTAAAATTCATATCGTATAACGTCAGTGCAATCAAAAACCATTATATACATCACCGTCTTTTCTCGGCGATTTCGACTAAATTCGATATTAATCTACTGTCTTAATTCAAAACACATTCATTGCAAAATCGTAAATGAGAATTAAAATTTTCTTTCCCGGATAAATTTTTAGTTTGTCTTTTCGTCGGTAAAATGCACACTAGAGGTTGAAAACTGAAACGATGGATGTTAATGGTATAATGATCTAAGATTTTATTTTTTTCAATTTTGAAACAAAAAGTCCGTTGACAAAATATTCTCAGCAAATATTCGACACAAGATTGACACACGTATTATGTTTTCTGCAACTAGATGGGTGCGCATAATTTATTAAAATCTTTTTGTGACTCTTAAATACAGAAAATACATTTACAAAACACACCACTTTCTAAAGGTATTTCCGTTTTATGGGGCTATACAATCTGTTTGGAAAATAAAATCAATAGGTCAGAGAAACGTTTTTCTGTTAGACTACGCACAATTAGTGTGTTAGAAATCGAAATAAATATACAAGGGAAATCAAGTGGCTTCTTCCAAGATTTCTCAAATCAATCCAGTACTGTGGATAACTCTCGGTAGTAATAATTGAAACCAATAAACATGCGCATGGACCATGCTTCACTTTCAGACCAGTGACGTCAATCAAGAAGGACATCGTCAATCAAGAAGGGCATTTGACTCCTTTGGATTCTTCTGTCCCCTAGACTTCAGTTGTTTGTTTTTAGGGGGGGGGTATTCGCATTGAAAATGACTGTTTTGCTGTTTCTGTTGAAAATCAAAAAACAAAAATCTGCCCGCCCCATACATTTTGAAAAATGCATTTTGCCCATCCCCTAGATTTCCATGGAGTGACGCCACTGTTTCGGAGGGATGACTTGGATCAGCCTTTTTTCATTGTATCCAACATAAACAGTAAATAAGTCAAATTCGAAAAATAAAAATGTTATGCAGCTCTCAGGCATGGTTGCGGCTATTACGTAATTCAAGCTTTACCATCGCTGATTCATATGGTTTGATTCTTGGCTTCAGAAATATTTAGAGCAAAGCTTCCGAAACATTTTCTTTGAAGAAAGTTGTGTCGAAATCTAACTCAGCAAGAAACGAATTGCATTGAAAAGAAAAATAGGGATACCTTCAAGGCACAGAATATGCACGACTCTCCCAGGCATGTATGTCCTTGAAGCTCTCGGAAACTACGTCGAAAAATGTCCAAATGCCAAAGCACCTAAAAAATCGTAAAATAAAAATTACAAATAATCAACCACAATATTAAACTCATAACCAACCACTAATTTCGAAGCGCGTGCCGTGGCCATTTTAAACTAGGCGTTTGCACTTAAGTACGCCCACAAAACCAAACATCGTTTTTTGCATGACTCATTATTTGTGTTCCTAAGGCTTTGCTCAAAATGGTTATAACCAAATGTTGATGCTATCCTAAATGGTTATATTGCCTATACAATGCATAAACTATAAGCTTTAATATTTCTTTTTTGATAGGATGAAAACATGTCCATATTCGCTTGTAGAATAAAAGATTACAAAGCCGTTAGTTTTTACGCCTTTCGTAATGAATCGTAGCGTTTTGCTATTTTGCCTTTACCAATTCTACGACAAATTCTATTGATATTAGTTTTGCTCATCAAGAGGTATCAGCATATGGCAATTTGCCTAATTTTAGAAAAGGGATTAAACACTCGAAAAGGGGCACGTTCTCGATGAAAACTAAATGACTTCAACCTATCTGAGAATTCTAAATTTACTACTACTACTACTACTAACAACTCACTGGAGCACCATGCAGCCTAAGGTCAACACAGCTACGCACGCTCCTCCTCCAACCCAGTCTATCCAAAGCCTCCCTCTTTACAACCTCCCAGGAAGTTTCTATTGCCATTAAATCTTTCCTGACGACATTCTTCCAGCCCAACCGGGGACGACCTTATTTTCGTTTGGTCCTTGACGGTTGGCCGACAAGGACAATCTTTGACAATCTGTCATCCTTTATCTGCCGTACCCTTGCCATCTCAACCTTTATTTCATTATAGCCCTAGAAAACGGGATTGAACCATACTTTTCGTACAGCCTACTGTTTGGGATACAGTCAGTCAGTCGGGTATCCAAAACAATCAATAGGAATTTTCTTTGGAAAACATCTAGGGAAACTTCCTCTGTTTTTTGAAGCGTAAAGGCCTCGAAACCATACTTGATCACTCTCATCACTATAGCTTCCAATATTCTAATCTTGGTTCGCAGACTTATCTTCCTTCTTCCAAACTTTTTCAACTATGAAAAACACATTGGACCTTAGCTATTCCATTTTTAACATCTTCGCTGCACTGCCTACTAAAAATACGTCTTTAGCCTATTTAAAACATCGCCTAGGTAAGTGAAGCTGTCCACTTAATCGATCTTTTCGTTACCCAACATTACCCTTTCATCTTCACTTATTCCTAGCCTTGGCGACTAAGTATTCTTAACATTATTTTTTAAACCTATTTTTGCACCCTGAACTCGCAAAACCTCTAAAAGTCCATTCATTTTCCTAGCGCTTTCATCTAGGATGCTTAATTCATTAGGATTATATAAGTCCAGGTTACTTCCCCGTCTGATCCCATGTTCTCGCATTACCTATGGTATGCTTCTTAGGACAAAACCCATCAAAATGTTCCATATAAATGGTGATAGAACGCAACACTGCTTAACTCTTGATTTAATACGAATAAAACCCTTACAATATTTGCTGCACTCGAAAATATTATTCGTAGAACGCTGTAAATTTTAGCATAAAGAGCGGAGGGTTGAAGTGGGTCCTTATATACAATACAATTACTGCTCGTTGTCACTTTTTAATATTATTTGAAAAACTTATTTTTATTCCATTTAATTCATTAACACGCTACTTCTTTTCAGTTACGGAATTTTTTCGCTGTACCAACGTTACTTAGTCCAACATAACTTATGGTCGATTAATAGCATTAAAGAAAATATACGAAAAAACTAAACATTCATGAGCATTTTCTGAACAGGAATCTGGCACGTACACGGGGAGAGGAGGGGGGCAGGGGGCTTCGGAGCCTTCTTTCTGTCCCCGAAATCTCAATGTATTTACAACAGGAACTATAATTTTGGATATTTTTCATATAACTCTTTTCTTCAATGATGATGTCCAGAGGATGTCTAGGTATGTCTCCACCCAATCATTAAGCTGTTGTCGCTGGGATTCCATTGTGAGATTCACGTATGACATGGGCGGAAGAAAACGCAAAATCAAATTAAGTCAGTGAAATGTGTCATCCATCTCATCTTCTTTCTCTTTTTTAGTGGTTAATCAAATGATATGTATGTAAATTAATTCTTTTGGATTTTAAGTTCCATAAAGTCTATGAAAGGTTTGCTAAGTACAACGGACATCTTTTAAGGGTCTGAACACAGAGAAACAGAGTGTACTTTGATGCAACGAAAAAACTTCACGTTCTTTTTTACTGGTTTAAAATAGCAATTAAAAGAACCGATCAGGTTTTTGTGTCGTTTCACTGGCTGAAAATTTGACAAAGCAACAATGGGCAAATACACTTTTTCGCAAGGAAACATAGGATAGCAGTCTCCCTTTTTCTCTTTGATACGAACATATAATGCAAGGAGGAAAAGCCCTAGTGGTTGGGGAAAAATACGGTCCAGTTGATGTAATCATGACTGTTGGACTTGAAGTGCCGTATAATGTTAATGACACAGAAAACGTAATATTCAGGTCTACCTAGTTCTCAAGTAACGTACAAAGTAGAAAATTGATGAATACCATTTTAGTACTCAAATTAAACCGTATCTTGGTCACTCCTTTCAAGGAGATGATTAAGTACACTAATTTGTATAGCGGTATTTCTATGGAAAACGCCACCTAGCGGGCGTAAGCCTGTCAATTCTAAGTTGATCGATTCGTGTATATGCAGCTAACAGAGCCAAGTTAGGATGTATTTTGCTTTTTTCCCTTGCTTTTAAATAGAGCTGAGTTTTTTTTTTCAAGTACACCTTCCAACTAGTATTCAGTGATCACAATTACCCAAAATTTAAGTAGACTATAATGACCGAACCACACTATAGTCACGCCTATCCACTTCTATTTTATTTCCAATTGTAAGTTAGGTTCTGAATATCTTGGATGTATATTAACAAAATTTCCCGGGGCCTTGCACTAGACTAGTGTTCTTTGAACTGGAATTACACAGCCCCCGTAAGTAAAAAGACTACGTGATATAAAATAAAATAAAATATTTTTTTTCAAATGAAAGTAAAAGCTAAAATAAACCGTAAACGAGAAAAAAAACATACTCCATAATATCCTGCTCTTAACGCTAAATCTTTATAGTACTTTACTGAAATCATTTATGGGTGCAAAAAATATACTTAATATGTAATAGCAGTGTGTTATTTGTCGGTCGTCTTTTGAAGTATTTGAACTGGAAATTGCGAATACGCATCGATAAGCTTTCCATTCTTGAGGCACTGTGAAAAATAATATTAGCCCATTCCAATTGCTCGTGTGTTTGAGCAATTAAAGAGCAAGGGTTTGATGGGTCGGAGGTAACCCCAATCATATACAAAATAATCTTTCGGTTGTCTTTTGAAGTATTTGAACTGGAAATTATAAATGCGCATCGATAAGCTTTCCATTCTTGAGGCACTGTGAAAAATAATTTTAGCCCATTCCTATTGCTCGTGTGTTTGAGCATTTGTTCTTCAGACATCAGAGGCTTAACTGACCCTTTAAACTAAAGAGCAAGGGTTTGAAGGGTCGGAGCTAACCCCAATCATATACGAGATAATTTCTTTTCGTTTCTAGGTTTAATGTCGCTCTTTACTTTCATTAAAAAAGCATATTTAATAAATTTAATTTCCGTTCGCTTTTAGTACCGTATCCAGGGTCATACTAAATATGAGGAAGGTTACCACTTCATGAAGACCCCAGTCTTTGCATCGAAGTTAACTTTGGCACTTGTCGGTTATTGGAAACACATTCAAGAATTATGCTTAGGTTACAACTCAGAAATCGGTTTCATAGCTAAAAAAACAAGTGATGGACGATACACTGCATTGAACTTGGACAGAATGTATTATACTTGTATAATTTGGGTTTTATATTTCCACATTAGGGGGGGGGGTAGGTTAGTTTTCCAAAATTTTGTTTCTAAAGTATTATTCCATCATGATGTTTTGTTATTTTTTCATTAGGATGAACCTAACTTCACTTTTTGGGTGTGTTTCCATTAACCGACAAGTATCTTTACTTTTTCAGAACAATACTTCAAGAAAAAAGCTCATTTAGTTTATTTGCTTTGCGAAAAAAAGAGCAATATTTCAACATAAACAATCGTCTCCACAGTAAGAGGGGCTCATCAAAAACCAAACTGCGCGCTTTGTCCTGTATTTCTCCAGGCATTTGCAGTTCCTAATAGAGTGGTTAGAGGTTAAATCCGTAATCATCTGAATATCGGAAACTGAAACAGTTTTCATAGAAAGTTTGAAAATGTGGGCCTACAATGCCTCTTTTTCTAGGCCCGCACCCAATAAGGGAATCCGTTGGTCACAGTGCCGTTGGCCAACGCCCTAATAGATGGTTTGCAGTTCCTAATAGAGAGGTTAGAGGTTAAATCCGTAATCATCTGAATATCGGAAACTGAAACAGCTTTCATAGAAAGTTTGAAAATGTGGGCCTACAATGCCTTTTTTTCTAGGCCCGCACCCAATAAGGGAATCCGTTGGCCACAGTGCCGTTGGCCAACGCCCTAATAGATGGTTTGCAGTTCTTAATAGAGAGGTTAGAGGTTAAATCCGTAATCATCTGAATATCGGAAACTGAAACAGCTTTCATAGAAAGTTTGAAAATGTGGGCCTACAATGCCTTTTTTTCTATGCCCGCACCCAATAAGGGAATCCGTTGGGCAACGCCCTAATAGATGGTTTGCAGTTCCTAATAGAGAGGTTAGAGGTTAAATCCGTAATCATCTGAATATCGGAAACTGAAACAGCTTTCATAGAAAGTTTGAAAATGTGGGCCTACAATGCCTTTTTTTCTAGGCCCGCACCCAATAAGGGAATCCGTTGGCCACAGTGCCGTTGGCCAACGCCCTAATAGATGGTTTGCAGTTCTTAATAGAGAAGTTAGAGGTTAAATCCGTAATCATCTGAATATCGGAAACTGAAACAGCTTTCATAGAAAGTTTGAAAATGTGGGCCTACAATGCCTTTTTTTCTATGCCCGCACCCAATAAGGGAATCCGTTGGGCGACGCCCTAATAGATGGTTTGCAGTTCCTAATAGAGAGGTTAGAGGTTAAATCCGTAATCATCTGAATATCGGAAACTGAAACAGCTTTCATAGAAAGTTTGAAAATGTGGGCCTACAGTGCCTTTTTTTCTAGGCCCGCACCCAATAAGGGAATCCGTTGGCCACAGTGCCGTTGGCCAACGCCCTAATAGATGGTTTGCAACTAGGGATTGCTTTATAGCCATTAGTGTTATTGGACAAATAATAACGGTTTGATTTTTATGTACTACGTATATGGTTAGGAATAACTGGTACACCATAAGTCAGTATGACCTCTGAGACTGAATCTTTATAAAGAACTTTCTAAGCATTCCCAGAATTATTGCTTGATAGTTTTTCGAACCTATTCAGGACAAATTTCAGTTTTACAGGCCGAAATACTAAAATTCGACATTTTCCTGCGACGTGATCTGTTTTAACATAACTTAAAAAGGACACTAGGTTTTTGAATTTTTGTCCGAATAAATCCTCTTTCAATCAACGAGTACTTCAATCGACACGATCAACCCTGGGACAGGCAAACAAACACACGGGCGTGACAATCTTTCTCTGGAAAAACAAAAAATAAATTAGGCTATATTTGTAGATAGAGGATTGAAACCTCCGCAATAGCGTTCTTTGATAAGCCGAATTCGAGAATATCATTCTCATCAAGATTGCTCTCCTTTTTGAGCGACACTTCCCCTTTTTCAGTTATCAAGCAACTTGTGTCAGAACAGTAGTAGTTGTTGAGTAGTTCGGTGGTTTTACATATTTAAAATCACTATGAAAAGACGATCTGAACGATGTATGAATTGTTAAAATAAATAAAAGAAGTAAATCTTAAAACACAAGGGGTCGATAGCCAATAGGAAGAAGAAGAAGAACAATCAAATTAGTGTTTCGCCTGTATTCAACAAGGCATGCTCAACGTTAAACAATTGAAGTACTAAACCACAACAGTTGTATAAAAAAATGAAAGAATATAAAATTAGAAGAGACTAAAAGGAAAGCAAAACCAATATACCCTGCAGGTAGCTTTTCCATATAAGCCACGGAAGTAGAATATACAATCAATGAGCTACTCCTCTCAACAACACAGATGCAGCCAACGGTAAGATCATAATAACAATTCTCGTTATTCGGTTCAGAGACGCCAAGCGGATTAGTGCCGAAAGTCCCTCGTCCTCAGCATCATCAATATTTTATCACTGAAAATCCCCATCAGACCAGACCAAAGTATACACTGTTCAAAGAGTATTTTGTAGTAGATAGGAGCATCTTTTTCTTTCCAACTAATGTTGGGATAGATGAACCTTGTGTTTTGAGTATGAATAAATAGTTTGAGTGCATTTTTGTCATGTGCATTTATTTGTCAACAAAAATGATGATGGTGAAGTTGGGGGGACTAACGATAAAAAGCTCCGCGAGGAGCGCTGAATGCCAATTGGAAGAGAACATAGTTACTCCGTTGAAAAATAACCGCATTCCTTTCATTTGCTGCCAATGCAGCTTTTCCTTTGGGTTTTATATTTAATCTAATCCCTTGGTGATTTTGCACGACTAAGGTACAATTTTCAACAAAAGGCTCATTTTTCAAAATAGCATTATAAATTGAATAAATATGTGAACTACTTGTATCTCTGTTAATTGCCAAATCTGCGAAAATGTGAATTTTTATTTCTATGACTTTCCTAACTCTGTGCAAAATCTGTATAGCTGTCGCTTATCCAAACTGTATAAATGGCCAGAATGAAAAAAAAAATATGCTACCAAAGCAAAACTGAAAGTCTCAAGAGGTTTTCTAAATTGAGCACTTTATTTATGGAATTGCGGTGCTCAATCAAACATTCCAAAATTGCAGAGCTTACCACATCAGCAAGGAATTCTATGCGCTCCACTTTCTAGATTGCCGCAAGTTTTACCCTTCCCAATTCGTTTACGTTTTCCCCAAGGCCTGGTTTGTAGGGAAAAGCGAAGTAGCTATATGAAACTTTAGAATCCGAAAATTGAGGCTATGTGTATATATGGTTATCACATTTCCTTTTTTTTGGTTTCAGTTACTATTAGCACGAGTCGCTATACTAGCAGTTCGTTACCACGAACTTCTTGATTATTGGCCAAATTTCCATCCAAGCCCGTTTAAAGTCAACAAACTCACATTTCGTCCAATATGTTTCAATTGTCTTTATCATATCTTATATACCAAAGAAAAACAATCCAGTTATGAAGTGACCCGAAACACAATTTTCGTTTTTTTCCACTATTATAAACGATGTCACTCTACATACTTCTTTTTAAGTTACCGCAACGGAACTATTAATCCCTTTTCTTTATGTATCAAAATTTTTCTATCTATGCCCCACAACATACTCATTATTTCAACTAAAAGCCTTTATTAGAAATGTTTTGTTACTATAGTACTCACAGAAAATTTTCAGTGGGAAGGGGGTAGATCAGAAATTTTTCAGAAAAGTGAAGGACAATTGTTTTAAAATACTTTTTTTTCAAAAAACACTATATTCTCACAATATTTCACTTTTTTGTTTGTTTTAGGTTTGACTTCCCCCGACCTCGTGACATAGGCCTATATTAAACATGCCTACGATCTTAACTAGTATGATTGCTTTGACTTTGATGTTTGGTTTGCTTGTACCTTCCAATAAAAGGTCTAATTATCATGCGTTTAAAGCTTTTTTGGCTGCCATATTGTATTGAGAAGTGTAGTTTTGAATAATTACCCCAAAATCTAGTCTACTTTTTTCTCATGAGAATGGCTCAATTCTTACAAAGAAAAAATAGCAAACTTAATGTGCGCTTTGCCATAAGCCGGATACTTAGGTTAAAGGGTAAGAGCTGTCTTAAACTTTACCACAAATATAAAATTGTATTCTTTTCAATGTTTTTCTCACCGATTTCAAGGCGTGGGATCTACAACAGTATCATTTAAAGAGAGAATACAATTTTTCATTTAAAATGTTGACATCTATGGATGGGTTCTTAGCCACCCCCTAAAGGGTATATCTTACGAACCTTTCATGAAGATCAGACAAGGAATGCGAATGCATTTTCACATTCAAATTTTCAGACAAGATTCAGATACGGGGATTAAAAGGCATTGCCTCTAGTATATACCGATATTGGCTAGTTAGATACTGAGGCAAAAGTAATACTATGAAGAATTCTAATGTTTAGAAGAGACACATTTTGGGGGTAACAGGTTTTTCTAACGAAGAGATCAGGTAGAAGCAAAGAAAGACTTAATTTTATTCCTTATTCTATGCTCTTTCAAAATATAATAATTATTACTGTCAAAATTGCGTCCTACCCTCCCCCTTACTCCACTTGAATGCCTGGATTTATTCTTATCCTAAAAGTTTTCCGATTTTGTTGCGTTTTTTAATAAATTCGCATTATCTGCAAACTACTTGCGTGAAATAATTATAATATCAACGAAATCAGCTAACTTTTTAAATTCAGGGATTAGAAGGGGGTCGGCAACTGTGAGAGTAGTGATTATTATATTGGAAAAAACATTTAGTGGGAAATCAAATGGTATACTTCTTTTCCAACATCTGGTTTATTTGTTACAATAACATATTACTCTTTCTGAAGGAATAGTAAAAGCCTGCACGCTAAAGGGTAGCCAGAAAGTCGACTGGAAGCCGACAAATATTTGTTCTTTCAGGGTTTGATATTAAAAAAAAAAAAAAAAAAAAAAAAAAAAACAGAAATCTGATAATGAAAGCTTTTTTGCGCAGGGGGAGATTAAACCCCTAACAACTCATTGAACAGAATGTATTTGTCAAGGCTTTACAGACAGATTTTGGTGTTAAGACCAAACATCACACAGGTATACAAGAAAAATGGAGGGAATGCCCCCTTCTTTTTTCTAAAAATAGGACAAGGATCATATTTTTGCCATGCATCAAGAATTTCATCAAAATAAATCTTTCAAAATATTCTAGCCTAAGAATTAGTAGCACCTGACATTACCAGATTTATGGGGCTGAGGGTGGATGGACAAAAAGGTACGTAAGCCATATTTGTTTTTGCTTCTTTTAAATTATAAAAATAATTCTTTTACTGAAACTTGCTTAAAAAATAGCAATAGCATTTTGGGTCTAAATAAAATGATAAAAAGTAAAAATAAAATTTGAGACCTCGACTAATCTAAAATTCTAAGAAGCATCTTTATATTTAAGAGTTTAGTAGGCTACGACTTTATTTACTGTTAGATTATTTGCAAACATATTTATCTTGAACTCAATTTGGAATATGAGATATTTCTCAACAGATGTTTGACCAAGAGATCAAATAATACCAACTAGAAATAGTAGAGAAAAAAGATCCATGGCTAAACCAAAGGACAGTCAGTCAGAGTCATTCTAGACAATTGATCAAAAAGATGCTTTTTTCTAGTTCATTGATATCAATCAGGTCGGAAAACATGAAAAGCAGGTTTTTTTATGTATATGGTCTTGCCATAATTGTTTCTTATTTAAGCTTCGGTCTATAGTGACAATGTTCGCTCTTCACTTACAGTTTGTCCCCCGAACTGTTTGATACTTTTTGGATACTTTTGGATGTTTGATCGTCTTGGATACTTTTCCCCGGAAACCCTGCATTTAATAACAATGCGCATCCTAATCCATCCAAAATCTAAACAAATTATTAACATTTATACAGGTTTTGAGTAGGGGCATAATTTGCTATGGGGTGGAAGGCCTCCAGACCTCAGTTTGCCCCAACCTGAAATTTAGTTTCAATGAAAAAATCTTGTCAAAACTAAAATAAGCCTGCATAATTCAAGCATGCAGAGAAGCAGGTCAGTTTTCTTTAGTATATCTTTGCCCTTATGATACTATATGGCTAATTTTTCATTGTCATTTTCACTTGATTTGGGAAAATTGCCTCCAACTTCCCCCCTCAAGGATTTTGACGAAATTAGGCCACTGGTTTTCAGCTAAATTGAAAAATACTGCTATAAGATGAGGTGGATCTTAGAATCCAAAAATGTCTCTCATTCTCGATTTATTGTGACACAAACGCAATTCCATCATCTTTAAATGAATCTAGAAGGAACATTGTGTCGCTTTCCTGTTGAGTGAAGGAAGTAGCAGCCAAGGCTCTGCCTATAAGATCAAACCCTCTGTATTCATTCCTTCCAAGGAAGCTGTCACCTTTTTTACAAGTATAGAATATAGACCCCCCCCCCAAAAAAAATGACACCCCTCGACCAAAGAACTTCAGTGTATTCAAAAGCAATATCTATTGAATGTGTCGTTATTCTAAATGGTCATGGTTTGTGCTGCGATATTTTCATTTCCTGGTAAAACTTCTTTAAAAGGTCATTCCATTTATTCATTAAATAAAAAACAAGTTTTTTCAACTGAAAGTAAGGAGCAACATTAAAACTTAAAACGAACAGAAATTATTACGCATATGAGGGGGTTGGCTCCTCCTCAACATTTCGCTCTTTACGCTAAAGTTTTTTTAGAACTAAAGTTTTATTTATATTTTAGCTATACTTTACTTAGTACCGGTAACTAAGAAGGGGTAACTAAAATGTTTTGTGGGTAAAAAGGGGTACAGCGTCTATTCAAGCTTGAGAACCACTGCTCTAGACAATTCAATCCTGGTGAAAATTTACCCGGACATTTACCCCTAACATTTACGCGCAAAATTGAGTAGGCAATGAGAAAGCAATACATAAGAAGAATTTTGTAGAAGAATTCTGACAAATTTTCCCTTGGAAACTACCCTCTCCATGGAAATTATCCCAGGGGAAATTACACCAGCAGAAATCCCCCCCCCCGAAAAATGTAGGCATACTCCCCAATAAAAAAAATACTATCCATAAACAATGGACAAATTTTGTAGCTTAAAACTTTTCCCCATGGGCTATGGGCGCTCGTGATATCTCCAAAAACATAGTTCTTCGATCTTTCAACTATGATGAACAAAATGGCTATCTCAAAATTTTGATCGGACTATTTTGAGAAAAAAGGGGCGAGGGAGGAGGCCCAGTTGCCCTCCAATATTTTTGGTCACTTAAAAAAGGCACTGTAACTTTTAATTTTCCTTTCGAATGAGCCCTCTCACGATATTCAAGGACCACTGGGTCGATATTATCATCCCTGGAAAAAAAACAAAAAAAAACAAAAAACAATCAAACAAACAAATAAACACGCATCCGTGATCTTTCTTCTGGCAAAAAATACAAAATTTCACATTTTTTTTTTTTTTTAGATAGGAGCTTGAAACCTCAACAGTAAAAAGATTCTCTGATACATTGAGTCTGATGGTGTGATTTTCATAAAGATTCTATGACTTTTAGGTTTTTTCCCCTTTTTTTCGAAAATCAGGCAAATTTTCTCAGGCTCGTAACCTTTGATGGGTAAGATTAAACTGAATGAAACTTACATATTTAAAATCAGCATAAGAATTCGATTCTTTTGACCACTGCCGTCGATTGAGACTGACTTAATTTTTTTTTTCATTTATTAGGCACAATCTTAACGCTGCTTGAGTTTTTTTTAAGGATCTAGGAAAAGAACCAAACGTAATCGATAAAACGGACGACTTCTGTAGTACTAAATTGTTCAGATCATTTGTTGTTTCCTATACTTCCTTATAATTCTAATATAGCTTGCCTATTTTGACGACCCCCACCCCCAGTAACAAATGTAATACAGTAAGAACCAGCGCTCTACCATCATTCGTCACTTGAGGCCTGGTTTATTAAGGAAGCGTCATTCCAATTTATATCTCACTTCTTAAATTTTATTAAGGAATGATGTTGACTTCAGTAAACGTAAAAAGAATAAGCAAACTTTTCTTGCTCTATTGAATAGCAACTTCTCTAACCAACCAAGTTAAGGAATGATAAAAACAAGCTATTGTAGCAAGTTCTTATTATTCCTTGACCTGGTTTGAGAGGGAAGGAATTATTCCTTAAGAAACATGAAAAGTTTTCCTATTCCTCTTCAGTTAACGAAATTTCACTGTGTCCCTAATAAAACGTATAAAGTGATAAATGAACTGGGTGAGGCCTCCTTAATAAAACAGGCCTTTGGTTTATTACAGTCTAGGAAGCATTTACTAATCTTGAATAAGAAATATGACGGAGGGAAGTGGACAAACTTCTATTTAATAGCCCAAATTTTACCGTATTATTGGTAAGCGTCTTTAGTCTAAAAAACCTTTCTTTTTTTTAGTTACTGGTACAAAAAAGTACAATACCATCTAACAAGCCCGGCTACATAAACAGGTAGAACATTGGACTTCCCATCTCCTGGCCGTGGATTCAAGCTTAAAGTTAGGATTTTTTCCCGTCGGTAATTATATAAGAATATATTCCTTTTTGAATCGTCCGATATTAGAACCCTTTCAGATGGATAAGTAATTTGATAAAAGTAAAGGACTTTTTCAATTCATAAACGAGTATCTTTAAGGGTAAAATTTGGTAAATCTACCCTGTTCTATTTCAAGACTAGGAGATCAAATTGGAACTTTCGGGGACAGTTTTCTTGAGGGAGAGGATCCAAAATCAGCTATTTATTTTTCATCTGGGGTAGGGGAGGGGATATCTTACATTTGAACATAACATAAAAGAGTATAAGCAACAGTTTTTTCTTTTGTGCCTGTCGTCTGACAGGCTTCGCAGATAGTTACATAACTGAGTTCCTATCGGTAGGTGTAATAAGAGGCAATCGAGACAGATTTACGGCTGTTTAAATCCTGCTAAAATTGAATACATAGCACTGGGCTTTCCCTACGTAAACACTGGAAGCAAGCGCAGGGAAAAGGAAAAAGAGGTGTTTTGACATGGTCTTCCCTAGTTAAAAAAAAATTAACAGAAGAAAATAAAGTTTTCTCATGGAAGATTTGAGCGAAAGTTCGGACTTAACAAACATAAAAATTGTCTTATATATTCAAGGGGCTGCCGTCCGCCTATAGTCCTATTCTATATATTAACCTTGAGTATTAGGGAGCTATCGCCCTCCATTTTAAACAAGCCCAATATGCAAAAACTAACTCTAAATTTTGTTTTTACCTAATTTCAAATAGAACAAAACGAAGATAGAAGGGGTACCTTAGTGATTTGGAATAAAGAGTGTCTTGAAACATTTCGCTCCCATTGTAATTTCTTTATCATATCCATATCGTAGCCTATCATTTTTTCAACATTTGCATATATCAACTGTTAGTTTTCTCCATCATCATTAAAATACTACTAACTACTACCTGGCTGGTCAGGTTTACCTTTTCCACCCTACCTGGTACCCTAAGGGTAGCTTTGTGTTATGTACCTGGGTATAGTGCGCCTATACCTTACGGCAATGTACCTCTGATCGGGCAACAAGAAAGCTTGAACGGGTTGTTGATCTGAACCTTAAATTTTAGTTTCAAAATTCATCAAGAAAAATAAAAGACAAAAAAAAAAAACAAATACCGATTAGTTTTTTAGAATCCCTGCTTGACCAACAAGACTTCGGTCATCTGACTTTCCAACTGTGCATATTTATAACTCAACCAAAATAACATCGCTGACCTAACCAGAATGTCTGCACTATTAACAGGAAAAACTAAACTTTAATATAATTTTTATCTTAAATTGCAAATTTAGTGATTATGTTTCGTGATGAGCATATTCGAAGAGAGGATTTCGAGATCAGGGCAAAACCTCCCAAACCTAGAGTGCTATGTGTAACTGAATTCTTTATTTTTTTGCATAAAATGTATTTAAAACGACCCCCATCATAGCCTAGCTGCCTTGACTCATGTCGGAACTCCCAAAAACTGTTATTTCGGCGATACCTTTGCCTTATACTTTTTAAAGGTCCATAATGAAGGGGGAGGGGGTTCTTCTGGGCCCTGAAATTTTAACATGTGTCTTTAAAGTGTATTTGAATCGGCTTTTATTTGGTATTTTTATGGATTACTCCTTCCTCCCCTCCCTAGCAAAGAGTCCTGCCAATGTGCCTCAGTCATTGGGTTAGTGTGGCTTATTTTTCCTCGAGATTTGCCAGATACATCTAGAAACAGATTTTAAGAAGAGCTATTAATTTTAACTCATTAAGCATATAAAGGAGTAAGACTACGAGTTGATTCTAAGAAGAAAACATTATGCATTTCTTTAGAAAAACAATGATCAGAACAAATTTTGTCGGAAAAAGAAACTGCTGGTAGCAGTAGAGCTATCTAGAAAGAGCCATTAGTAGCAAGAAAATCGGTACTTGTCGGTTATTGGGAACACATTCAAGAGTTACTCTTAGGTTACAATCAGAAAACTGGTTTTTCAGAGCTAGAAAACAAGGGTTGAATGATACTATGCATTGGACTTGACACAGAATGCATCGGATTATAATTTGGGCTATATATTTGCACATTAGGGATGACAGTTAGGTTATGTTGGGTTAGGTTTAATTAGTCTAGGTTTCCATAATTTTGTTTCTAAAGTATTATTTTATCATCAAATTTCGATATTTTTCATTAGAATTCACCTAACTTCACCTCTTGGGTGTGTTTCTAATAGCTGACAAATACCTTAAAATCGATTATTTTAGATGGCAGATTATCTTGAAAATCAGATATCTCGTTATTTTAAAACACATCCCTGTGTGGCAAATATTAACGACATTTACTCAAGATAAGACTTACAAAAGAAGATGTTGGGGGGATTTTGTTGCGACAACGATAGGAGTCTTTCTTCCAATTAATTATAACAAAACAAAGTTTTTCTGAGGGAAGTAAAGAGCGAAGTTGAAACTTAAAACGGTCAAAAATTATTACTTCCTAGCCTGTCTAATATACATCAATAAAACTAGCACAAATAAACCAACTAATTATGTTTCCCTTTGCTTTTAGGATTATAGAAAAGAGCTAAGAGCTTATATGGCACTTGTGACGAGGTCGGAAGAGCCAAGAGCTTATGTGGCATGAGCTCTAGCAAAATTCTAACAATCCATAGGTTAATTTAAAAGAAAATCAGAGGCTTAATGCTGGTAGGGATTTAAAATAAGAGCTCTGAAACACGAGGTCCTTCTAAATATCAAAATTCATTAGGATCCGATCACCCACTCGTAAGTTAAAAAAGCCTTAATTTTTCTAATTTTCCCTCTCCCTTCAGCCCCCCCCCCAGATGGTCGAATCGGTGAAAACAACTTTATCAAGTCAATTTGTACAGGTCCCTGACACGCCTACCAATTTTCATCGTCCTATAACGTCCAGAAGCACCGAACTTGCTAAAGCACTGGACCTCTCTGACTCCCCCAAAGAGAGAGGATCCAGTCCGGTTACGTCAATCACGTATCCAGGACATTTGCTTATTCTAACCACCAAGTTTCATCCCGATCTCTCCACTCTAAGCGTTTTCCAAGATTTCCGGTTTCCCCCTCCAACACCCCCCAATGTCATCAGACCTAGTCGGGATTCAAAATAGGAGCTCTGAGTCATGAGTTCCTTCTAAATATCAAATTTCATGAAGATTCGAAGACCCGTTCTTTCCAAATTAACACCCCCTCCAACTCCCCCAAAGAGAGCGGATTTAGTCCAGTTATGTCAATCACGTATCTAGGACTCATGCTAATTCTTCCCACTAAGTTTCGCCCTGATCTCTCCACTCTAAGCGTTTTCTAAGATTTCCGGTTCCCACCCCCCCCACCCCCAACTCTCCCCAATGACACTGGCTCCAGTCGGGATTTAAAATAAGAGATCTGAGTTACGAGGTCTTTCTAAATATGAAATTTCATTAAGATCCGATCACTCCTTCGTAAGTTAAAAATACCTCATTTTTTTCTAATTTTTCAGAATTAATCCTCCCTACAACTCCCCCAAAGAGAGCGGATCCGTTCGGTGCTTATTTTTCCCACCAAGTTTCACCCCGATCCCTCCACTCCTAGCGTTTTCCAAGATTTTAGGTTTTCCCCTCCAGCTCCCCCCAATGAGACCGGATCCGGCCGGGATATAATATAAGAGCTCTGAGATCTAATATTCTTTCTAAATATCCAAACTCATTAAGATCCGATCACCCGTTCGTAAGTTTAAAAAAAACCTCATTTTTTTCTAATTTTTCCTAATTAATCGTCGCTCCACTCCCCTCAGATGGTCCAATCGCAGAAACGACTATTTCTAATTTAATCTGGTCTGGTCCTTGATACGCCTTCCAACTTTCATCGTTCTAGCTTATCTGGAAGTGTCTAAACTAGCAAAACCGCGACTGACACAAACCGACAGAATTTGCGATCGCTTGGTAAATACCAAATGACATAAAAACTAGCGCTTTATAGAAAACACAAAAGTCAAGTATAAGAAACAGGAAATTGATTTGGGAGTCAAAAGTGAGTATGTAGCCTGAAATCAACAAACGAATTTATAAAGCTTTTCACAGTCTTACACCAGTTGTGACATCAGTAACTTTCAGTATACAATTAAAATTATTTTAAAACATAAGAGTAAAATTAAATATTTCGCAATAACCGCGAAGTAATTGAACAGCATACATAGATATCGGATTAATTTATCAGGTAGCATTTTGGTCTCGCCAGCTATAATACCGATAGTGAGTAATATACAATCTTGAATTGTAAGAAATTTGCTTTAGTATTACTTGAAATGAAGATCAAAGAAGACATAATATGAACTCTGGAAATCCGATTATTTCTCTCTATGCAACAGTGAATTTCAAGCTATGACACAAATTCTAAAGCTAATCTACAGTCCTAATGCTCTCAAGATGGCTTTACTTGGAACTTGTCTACAAACTAATCATGACATGTCCCTTTCAGAACCAAAACGACAGCCAGTCACTTAACTGAGACATTGTGCAGAAGTGATACCAATTAACTATAACTATAATATACCAATAAAGCAAAAATCATAAAGTGGATTGTTCTTCTATCTTAAAAGGGGTTGATTCTAAAAGGAATTTATCGTTTTTTTATCCTTAATTCGTTTGCTTTTACTGTATCAAAACTCATATATTAATTTGTTTTTTAAGTAAAGCGCTAGTTTTTTATAATCCTAAAAGCATAGAGAAACCTAATTAGTTGATTCATCTGTACTAGTTTTATTGATATATATATGCTGTGAAGTAATAATTTTAGTCCGTTTTAAGTTTCATATTCGCTCTTTACTTCCTTCGGATAAACCTTGTTTTTTAAAGTTCGTTTTTGATTAAACTGAATGTAGAAACAACGCTGCCATGATCTTTTTTATTTATACGGAATAATCTACGCTCGTTTAAAGTTTAAACGTCACTCCTTGGAGTTGAAAGCTTGTTTTTAATGCAATTTCTAATTGTCACCGATCTAGGGGAGATAAGACACCTCTAGAAAATACTGCAAACAACCTTAACAGCTACGAAAAACTTTCAGTTTACGACATTAAATTCACTATCCATACTTCACAAACAATACATATTCTACAGGAACATTTGTTTTTCGATAAGGGAAAAACTGTTTTTACTCGGCCAATTTCAACTGAAAAAGTCATAATGAAGACAAGGCTCTATAACTGATTAGCAGAAACTAGAAGGCTGCTGTACCAAAAGAGAGCTGGCTAACGGTTCATTCAAAAGCTTATATTGATACCTAATCGCTTTTTATAAATTTGACTTGATAGCGCATCCCACAAAGTGTACTTTCGGTTGTTTCCCACATTTTTTTTTAATGAAAAAAGTGCCTTTTCCTTTAAAACGAACAAAAAAAGGTGTTTTTCAAACCCTAGGCAGGAGCAAAAAACTAAGGGGGAAAAGACTTCCCTTCCCCTCAATTAGCGCCATTAGAACCAGCACACAGGCTTCATCGCAGAGTGAAGTATAAAGATTCAGTTCAAAACTGTTGATCATTCAAGCTTAATTTTTGGTAGATTTTTAGTTAAAAACTTTTTAGTTCTAGCTAATGTTTTTGCAATAATCTTTTACTTTTAAGATAAGTAGACGATTTATGAAACTTACTGATAGGGTGTGGAGGGGGAGTATATGTGAGGGGTTCTTATAAACATCCAGTTAAGGGCTTTGGTCCATAATTATTGCAATGGTACCGTTTTATGCTTCCAAACTCTTCCACTTGAGAAGTGCAACGAAATTGCAGTTTTTAGTGCTATATGGCACTTATGGATGGTAAAATTGATAAAAAGCACGTAGATATGAGTAAAAGGTTTAAAATGAGCCTTCCCCACCGAGATATTCTTTGAAAAATGAGTGCAACACATTTGCAAAAATAGCGGATAATCTGAAAAGTATCAAACAGTTCGTGGTAACAAACTGTAATAAGGAGTGACCCGGCTCAATAGTAACCGAAACTCTAAAAAACAGAATATTGATACTAATAGATACATCAAAAGAATTTGATTTTTTATGCTGATTATAAGTTTGATATATAAGTTTCATCAAATTTAGTCTTACGATCAAAAGTTACGAGCCTGAGAAAATTTGCCTTATTTTGGAAAATAGGGGGAATCACCCCTCAAACGTCATAATATCTTAACGAAAATCAAACCATCACGATCAACGTGTCAGATAACCCTACTGTAGAAGTTTCAAGCACCTATCTACAAAAATGTGGAATTTCGTATTTTTTGCCATGAGACCGATCACGGGTGTATGTTTATTTTTTATTTTATTTTTGTTCCCTTTTGAAGTGACCAAAAAGATTGGCGGGGACCTAATTCCCCTCCCATGCTCATTTTCCCCCCAAAGTCACCAGATCAAAATTTTGAGATAGCCGTTTTGTTCAGCATAGTCAAAAACCAAATAACTATGTCTTTGACGATGACTTACTCCCTCACAGTCCCCGGGGGAGGGGCTGCAAGTTGCAAACTTTGACCATTGTTTACATATAGAAATGGTTATTGGGAAGTGTACAGACGTTTTCAGGGAGATTTTTCTGGTTCGGGGGAGAGGAGTCGAGGGGAAGAGGTTACGTGGGACGATCTTTCCACGGAGAATTTATCATGGGGGAAGAAAACTTCCATGAAGGGGGTGCAGGATTTTCAAGGATTCTTAAAAAAGAAACAATGAAAAAATAAATTTTGAAAAAGTTTTTCAACTGGATGTAAGGAGCAGCATTAAAACTTGAAACGAACAGAAACTATTACGCATATGAGGAGGTTCATCTCCTCTTAAATACCTCGCTCTTTACGCTAAAGTATTTTTCGTAATTTCAACTATTTATTCTACGACCTTTGTGATTCAGGGGTCATTCTTAAAGAATTGGGATGAAGTTTAAGCTTCAGTGTAAAGAGCGAGGTATTGACGAGGGGCGAACCCTTTCATGTATGTAATAAAAATATACGAATATAAAAGCTCGTTACGTAGGATAAGTTTATTCGTAAGTTAGGTATATTAATTACTAATAAAAATGTCCGCAAAAAAATTAAAGTTCTAGTTGACTTTTTAAGTAAGCGAAAAATTGGAGGGCAAATAGGCCTCCTACCTAACCCCTTTTTCTCAAAACCGTCCGATCAAAACTATGAGAAAGCCATTTAACCACAAAAATAAATATGCAAATTATGTTTTGATTATTCATGTGCGGAGAGCCGAAATCAAAGCATGTATTAATTCAAAAATGTTCAGACATTAAATTTAAAAAACAAGTTTTTTTTTACTGAAAGTAAGCCACTCTTTACGTTAAAGTTTTTTTATGCTTTTAAAAAGTAGAGCTGTGGCAAAGGGTCAAACTTTAGCGTAAAGAGCTGGGCGTTTAGGAGGGAACAGCTCCTTTCACATACGGAGTAATTTATGTTCGTTTTTAGTTTTAATGTCGCTTCTTACTTTCAGGTGAAAAAACTTTTTTTTTATTTAATAATCATAAGAAGCGACAAACCATGATTGGAAAAGAAAATCCAAGCTGGAATCAAACGCATGATAATCTAATTTGAAGTCAAGCGCTGTACTAACAGAACAACGCCTCTAATAATGTAATTTAAAAAAATTACTCTTGTAGGACTTTAATTGCGTAGCTTATTGAGGGGGCAAGGAGGAGGAAGACACGGGAGGTGTTCTTAACCTCCATTTAAGGGTTTTGGACCATAGTTATTACAATAATACAGTTTTATACTTCCAAGATTTTTCACTTAAGAACTAGCACCAAAAGTTTTGTTTTCACTGCTGTACCTCACGAGTGGTAGAATTGATAAAAAGCACGTAGATATGAGCAAAAGTTTTCAAATGAGCCCTTAAACACCACTCTAAAAAGTTCTAGTAGACCACTAGCCCCAGCTTTTCCAGTTGAGACAGGTCACCAAAACTGCCGTTTTTAGTGCCATTAGAAGCTTGCAGATGATAGAATTTACAGAAAGAACGTAGATATGAGCAAAAGTTTTCAAATGAGCCCTTAAACACCACTCTAAAAAGTTCTAGTAGACCACCAGCCCCAGCTTTTCCAGTCGAGATATGTCATCAAAACTGCCGTTTTTAGTGCCATTAGAAGCTTACAGATTATGGAATTTACAGGAAGAACGTAGATATGAGCAATCTTTAATATGAGCAATCAAAAATCTATCTAAGATGTTCTGGTAGCCCGGTAGTCACACCCCTTGAAAAACAGCATAAAAAATGTCTTTTTTCGTGCCATATGGCTCTTACAGATGGTGGAATTTATATAAACCACGTATATATCAGAAATAGCTTTTGAATGAGCTCTTAAGCATCTCTTTATGATATTCTAGTAACCCGCTAGGCCTGGAAAAAAGAAGAAAACAAGACCGCTTTAACATTTTTTAACTTTTAGTTACAATGAATTGTGGTTCGCTCTTTACCAGGCTACAGCTAATGCTTCAACCATGACAAAAAGTTCATTGCAAACTCTCCCCAGAAACTGGTTAACATTGAAATCTGTGAAACCTAATAGATGGTAGAATTTATAAAATCTAGTAAATATATGCAATAGCTTTTAATTCAGCCATTAAACATCTATCTACAATGGTGTGGTAGCCTGCTAATGTTTCAGTAGCTTACTGAAGAGCAGACGGTTTATGAGACTTACTAAGAGGGCTGGGAGGGGGAGTGTACGGGAGAGGGACCTGCAAACCTCCAGTTAAGCTACTACATTGACTCTGATAAAAAAAATTAATTGATTTTAACCCAAATAATTCTTCGATAGAATTTTTATTTCTTCACCTGTCAGTTTTTTTTAGACTTAAGCTTACCAATATTAGTTCTATATTCAAAGACTTGGAAGCGCAGGTGACTCTTACGGCTGTCAAAGAACACATGAAAAAAAAGTTTTATATTCCTTTTAGTTCGAGTCACAACGTAACACAAAGGAAGGTATTTTGTAAGCCGATTATAAACACTTGATTAAACTACTGCTATTGCTGTAATAGCAGGGGAACAGGTGTTGCTCCATCAAGCATTTCTTGCATTCCCATTCAATCATATACGTGCATGATCAAGTATGTAACTCAGATAAATTCCTTTAAGCATTTACTGCAGTGATGATCCTTGAACTGTTCAATCCCTTTCATAACCAACTGTATGTCCATGGCAAGGAAAGGGGGTTTATTTTTAATCCCTTGGAAATTTTTGGGTACCCAGCATAGTTAGAACAAATTGGGTTTCATGGTCTTCCAGAAAGAAACTTTATAGCAAGAAAGCTGTAATATAAAAAAATAAATTGTATTGAAAAAACATCACAATGGCTTAAATTCCATACAACTCTACCTACAGATAACTACCCTTCACAACGTGACCCACAAGATTTCCAGCAATTAAAATATCAATTTTCTTCTAGTTAGAACTTAACTAATATGTCTTCACTTCGAAGACGAAATTGTTAAGGATTAAGTACTGTACAAGTACTGCGAGACTTCTTAGTCTTTTATTCATTTATTTCTATTTTTTAATGAAGTGGAGAGAGTGTGGCTTTGGAGGGGTGTTATTTCATCTTTGAGAGCGGTGTAATTTTTTGTTTCTAAAAAACTTTAAAATTGTAACAGAAAATCGTTGCAAAATTTTCGTTAAAGTTTATAACCGCGACCAGCTAGTGCTCCCGCTTCGAGCATGGGGACTCTTTCAAATTAGTTGTTTGTTTGGGAGTTGCGTCGGTACCAGCTTTCTAGTTGCATAGGTGTCCGTGCCTAATTGAACCCTTTCCCGAAAAAGTTAATCCTATACAACTTGTCTAAGAGCAGGGTCGTCAGGGGGAGGGGGATGGGCATTTTCCCCTTATATATCCTTGATTCTGAACTATAGGCCTAACTTTTTGACGCTTTTATTCAAAAGAGTTCTTTTGTATTTTCATTGAAAAATTTGAAAGGAAAACAACTAAATTGGCTCCCCTAGATTAAAGAAATGCATTCTCCCCACCCCACCCTTCACATTTTCTAGAATTGACACCGCTGTCTAAAGGTTTGAAAAGAAAATTGCCGCATTTTTTCTTAATGCAGCCAAATTGCAGAGGGAGACGGGGTGAAATTTATTTTAAGATTTTGGTAAAAATTATTAGAATCAGTAAAACTCTCAATGGTCGTAGTTCAATACCTGAATAATACTGAAAAAGTTGTACCTTCAATTATCCAACATCAACAGAAATAAGTAACAGTGTGTAGTAAGCGTCCGTCGTTCCACCCCTTGTTTGATAAAAAAAAAGGAAAGAAAAAAACTGGTCTTGGAACGGCAAGAACTATGTAGGACAATAATTAATCTTCCTTGAAAATCCAGAGCCAAATACGATGGAATTATCAGGACAGACTGGGGGATTAACTTCCTCCTATTGGTTAAAATAAAAGTGTTATAACGAAGTATTTCGTTATCCTTTGGCTACTTTCCATAGTTTCTTTATACTCTTATTGGCATATTTGTGTCACTTGTAAGCAGATTCATTACAAGCAGGACCGTAGTCAGTAGTTTGCCCAGAATCTAACGCCCAGAATCTGATTGTTTAAGAAAAAATTGCCAGTATGTCATGTGGCAGTCAATGTATTTTGCCTCTTTTTGCTACTTTTATAATTTGAGCCCCCCCCCCCCCCTGTAAACGAAATTCCGAATACCTGCCTACTTAAAAGTCAAAATTTTATCGCCTTATTATTTGACTGTAATGATTCTAGTGACCTAAATCCGACCTTTGTTCATAGTTAGCAAGTTTTGGGCAAATCTTAGTTTTCCTCAACCCAGATTGGATAATCATGAGCTACACCAAACCTCCCAAAATGTCCAGGTTGTTATAACTTTGCCATGTTTCTTCGACAATTCAGTAAAATTTGATAATTTTGGGTGAGGTTTGTTGAGTTTGGACCCCAAAAAATAAGTCTGTTCTCGAAAATAAGTTTCACATGCATGTATAATGAGAATTCTAACGGCCAGCAAACTATGAACATAGTGTTTTAGGAACTATTGACTAACACTAAGAAAATTATGGAAAATAACGCTAAGAGTTGAGACCATGTGTTTAGTGTTGCCAGAGAATGAAAATGGCTAATATAGATAGTTGCAACAAAGGACAGCAATCAGTTCCAGTTGAAAAATCCACAACCATAGTTAAGACGTATTTCAACACATCTATAGTCTGAATTTAAATTATTGCCTCTGACTTGAAGAAGTTTAGCAGATGGCCAAAGAGGGTTAGGTTAAATAGCACGTGCGACACCTGGTACCTATGAAGAAGGGTGGGGTCCTTTTTTGCAAATATCAGCACAAAAGTAGTAAGTTACGCCCTTTCTTCCTCCTTTTGTTGCATGTCGATGTAGGCAAATCCCAAAAACATATTTAACCACTAATTCCAAGATAATTCAAGAATAATTTCAAGAACAATAGTTTAAAAGGAATTGACTCCATTTTGATCTAATGCTATTTTCCTATCTTAAACAATACTCAATATTTTTCACAGGAATTAGTATTTATTGGTGATAAATTCCATGTTTATACTCCTAAACATGGCCAAAAATATGTACGAAGTATTTTTTTCCAAAAACACCATTGGTAATTAGATAAAAAAAAACGGTCACACGCACTCTAATTTCTAAAAAGCTCTATTTCAAGATGATAGAAATAAATGAAAATAAGAATGGCATATTGAAACAGCTTAATTATCTAAATTAAACGCACGAACCGGATTTTATTTATGTCATCGAATTTCTTCAAAACTTGCGTTTTAGTTTTTTTTTTCTAAAACGACCTCTGTTGACACTACTAACTTGTATAAAGAAAAAATATAAAACTATTGAAGACAAGGCAGAAATTATCCTTTTAGGCCACAATTTATTCCCGTTTTTCAGTAACAGTTCTGGCTCTTGATGATTTACAGGTTAAATTATTTAGCAAGTGTTTTTGTATTTTTTTTTTTTTTTTAAGTGTTTGATCAATATGTGGTCTTTTTTGATTGTAAGCGTTATCATTTGTCTTTTCTTTATATTTACATTGTAGCCTACTCCTCATTTTTTGAGGGAAATAAAGAAAATAAATAAATAAAACCTTATTTTCGGGTCAGAATACAGCTTATAAAAGCCAATGATACTTAGGGGGGGGGGGTTAATAATATATATATATATATATATATATATATATATATATATATATATATATATATATATATATATATATATATATATATATATATATATATATATATATATATATATATATATATATATATATATATATATATATATATATATATATATATATATATATATATATATATATATATATATATATATATATATATATATATATATATATATATATATATATATATATATATATATATATATATATATATATATATATATATTTATATATATATATAGATATATATATATATATATAGATATATATATATATATATATATTATATATATATATATATATATATATATATATATATATATATATATATATATATATATATATATATATATATATATATATTTTAAAACAAGATATTGACTTTTTTACTATATAAGAAAGTGTTTTGTGTCTCCTTTGTTTTTTTAATGGATGCGTCCGATTTTGTCAAAACCCTCTATCTATCGCACGTAATGGGATTTGTTTTATTACGGCTTGACTTGACTGCTTTGTTGACGGCTATTAAGAAATATAAAGATTTGTAGATAACTAATAGAAGGGAGCCGACTTTTCACCCCCTTCCCCACAGCTGGTTGGTCTCCAGTCACTTTCGACTTATAAAAAAGGACTAGAGCTCTCAATGTTTCTGATGTAAGAAGCACCCTCCAAAGTTTCTGCGACCATGAGGCTGAGGAAGAGGTAGTCTACCTTCTATACGGAATGCTCATTTTGGGGTTAAATGTTACTTTTTATTTTTATAATGACAGCGTAGAATAGAAATATTCCCAGATATCAGGAGGGATTAAATATCAGTTTCACATTTTTGATGTGTTTTTTAAAAGTTTGTGTACCCCCCCCCCCCCCCTCCAACCATGGAAAAACAACCAACCAAAAGAAAATTTCTGGTTACGGCACTGGGGACTATACATCTATCTCTACCACTACCCACCCCTCGTTTCTCTCTTAGAACTAATTCTGCATCAAACAGTTCGTGCTGTCAGTGAGAAGCGACTCCAATAGTAACCAAAACTCTAAAAAACGGCATTTTGATATCAACACATCAAAAGAATGTCTTATCATGTTGATTCCAAATATATAAAATATATCAAGAATTTATTATTAATCATAAAATTTATGCGCTTGCTGTAAGTTCAAAACTGTACCGGGGGAAGGGTATTACTTTGAAATGTACTTCTTCATTTTTTTTTTTTTTTTTAATCGAATTTACCTCCAAGGACATTGTGTACTTATAACAGCCAAAAATCAACATGGTCTGCCTAGTGTGGGTTTCTTTGTTTAGGGGTGGTTCATTTCTTAAGTGCTTACCAGGTTTTGTACAACGGTTCTTGTCCCATAACACCTTTTGAATTGTTATAGCCAACATGTATTTTCATTATCCTATATCTTAGAAGTGTCGGGTCACAAGAGGTTACCAAAACTCAGCCTTACGCATTTAAACGTTGGTGTAACTAAGCAGAATCTAAGTTATCTCTAAGAGAAATTCAACCTCCTCCTTCTTGAATAAACCCCGTTATCAAACTGAAATTGAAATCTAGAATGAACAGAATTATATCTTTTGTTGTTAAAACTGCTATACTAGCTCAAAACATAGGCACAAGTTTGGGACAGGTAAAGGGGGAAGGAATAGTAACGAAAAATACATGTGAAACTGAAATGGGGGGACAAATATCAAAAATGAGTCACGTGTATAGCCACGCTGCTAGCCAAGAGTGAAGTGCAAACAATTTTCCTATGGAGGGGGGCATACATTATTACCTGGTTTTCAAGTCTTTTTAATGCTTAGGGATTTTTAAACACCAGGGCACGACTCCTTTCAGAACCTTTAGCACGGCTATTTCATATATCATTTCAAATTTCTCAAAACATGGGACCAACGGTTTATTTTTCAACAGTCACAAACCCTAGAATGTTTTGGCGGGGGACGGGGAACTTTTAGCTTAGTTGCAAGGTTCCCTATAAATTTTCAAGCTCGATTTCATTAAATTATACAAAACTGAATTACACGTAAGGTTTATATAGCAACATATGCAGTAACTTCGGGTACATCATTATAATCAACTTCTGGGTGTTGAAGCGAGAACGATGGGTGCTGAATCACAGTAGTTGCCAGTCCTGGCCAACCACTGTAAAGACAATGATTGAACATTAAGGTTCGGTTCACTTTTCAAGTCCGCTATGACTGAATACACAATATTGTTCACAGAAAAAAGGAAGCCATTGAGTGGAAATTACATTTTAAAGAAGTTTACACCGAAAATATTCCGTATATGACTGAGGCTGCCCCTTGCTCAGTATCTCGCTCTTTACGCCAATGTCATTTATTACTTTAAAAAGCTTCTTATTCTAACTAGACGGCCGTTATGTTTCAGGAGTCGTTATTAAAGAATTGTGACAAAGAGTCTAACTTTAGGGTAAAGAGCAGGATACTGAAGAGGGAATAGCCCCTTTTGTATATAGAATTATTTCTGTTCGTTTTAAGTGTTAATGTTGCTCCTTACTTCCAGTTTCTTCTAAATCTAATTTATGACGGTTTTTCAAATGATGCCAGGAAATCCCCTCTCCTAGTAAAATTCTTCTGGAAAGGTCTCCCACAAACATTCTTTCCAATGGAAAACTCTCTCCTTTGCAAAACCCCACCCAAAAATCCTAAAAGATCCCAACTAAAAATCGCTCAAATTTTGGTGGTTAATCGTGAGTTCTTGGCATAGTAGGAAAATCATCATTGGTTAAAAATTACCATTGTCAGCCTTAATAAAGACAGGTTATTCACGTAATCATATATAAGGCACAAAACCATGATTGAAAAAAACGTCCGATGCTGATACGTCCGATACTGGCGCCATAATTCTGTAACTTACTGCCCTTTCCCCAGGGACCAAAAAGGGCCGTATCATCACCAAAAGCATAATTATTGGGCCTTTGAACTATGCTGAACAAAATGGCTATAATTTTTTTTTTATCGGACGACATGGTGAGAGGGGGCTCGAGAGAGGGGGCTAGCTGCCCTCCAGTCTTTTTGGTCACAAAAAGGGCACTAGAACGTTTATTTTCCGTTCGAATGAGCCTTCTACTGACCTACTGAGACTATTGGTTCGGTACGATCACCCCTGGGAAAACGAACAAAATAAAACAAACACGCATCCATGATCTTTCTTCTGGAAAAAAACTCAAAACCCCACATTCAGTAAATAGAAGCTTGGAGCCTATACATTAGGGCTCCACGATATGATGAATCTGACAGTATTCAGATCTGATGGCTTGCTTTTTCGAAAATCAGGCAAATTTTCTCAGGATGGAATCAGCATAATAAGCATAATAATTCTTTTGTTGTATCTATTGATGTCAAAATTCAGATTTTTTTTTTTAGCTTCGGTTACTATTCAGCCGCATCACTCCTTACTGCAGTTCGTTACACCGAACTGTTTGATGAATAGATATAAATAGATCATAGAAAAATAGATCATTTGGAGATAAATATTGTTTGGCTTCAAATCAACATTGAAGTAACCTTTACATTTTTTTATTAAAAAAGAAAATATGGCATGCAAGAATCGTCAACAGACTATAAAAAAAAAAGATTTGCCAGGTTTTCTCTGGAACTGCCCTGAAAACTAGTATACTGATCGATCAAGATCATCGAGCTTCCCTACCCTCCCAAATAGTTGTCGTGCACAGTCACATGTATTACTTTGTAAACAGTCTATAATAACTGTTCATTTTGTAAGGTCTTTATGTATATTTAGGGGCAGATACATGACTACTGGGAATATTGCCTCTCAAGCTTGGTAAATGGCTTTTAGATAGTCATTAACTATCTTGCTATCTTAGAATTTTCACACAGGATTCGCGCCGATTTGTAGTTTTGCATCACAAAAAGGTAGAAGAACTTTGCTGTAGTACGGTCTTGTTTGTTACTCAGACAGGGCGCTAGAACTAGAACGATTCTGATAAAAAAAAAAAAAAAACTTTGCAGGATGTGTGTCTTTGTAGGATGTTTCTCATCTCTGTAGGATGAGGATTGAAACCCTGGCTCTCATGGTTTTCAAACTTATTAAATTTAATGACAATAATCAATTTTGCATCCCTTTCTGGGGAGTATTTCTCCCTATTTTCTAAAATGATGAAAATTTCCTAATCCTAATAACTTTTTACAGGTAGGTTTAAGATCGATTAATTGTACATGGTTGGAATCAACTTGAAAAGCAGATTTTTTTTATGGATATGTTCTTGCCATAATGGTTTCTGGTTTGAGCTTCGTCTATAATGACAAAATTCGCTCTTCACTTACAGTTTGTCCCCCCGAACTATTTGATGGTGGAACGAACACCTATGTACTAGCTAATCTACAAATTTTTATTTTCTTCTGGGTTTTAGAGAAGATGATTAGGTCATCTTAAAAAGCTGGACAGGAGTATCCTTTTTATGGCTAAAGAAGTTCATATTCTGTAAATACGGCTGCATTTGGCTCTAGGAGTATTACAAAACTAGGAAAATAATGAGTTATGAGGATCCAAAGTTAAGTTTTGGTAAGTCTAGTCTATCTAACCTAGTGATCGGATGTTTTCAGGCCAGTTTTGTTGCAAGGTGGGAAGTGACTTCAAATCTGTGCTCCGGAGTGGGGAGGCAGAACAATTTTTCTCCGATTTTTGAATATAAGATGCAGTTAATTTTCCTTTTCACGCCTATCATTTGAAAGGTTTTGCTATTAGTCTTAGGATAACTTAAAATCTTGAAAGTTAGTTCATACTTTTTAAAATATTAATTGCCCTACTGAAGCTTTAAAAATTGTAGCATTATCTGATTTCCCTTCAGACCAGTCTATGGAGAACTCTATAAGCCTGCCAAAGAAATAAACAGAACTTTTAGCGATAAAAGCTATCTGCCTGCATATCTCTCTCTCTCTCTCTCTCTCTCCTCTCTCTCTCTCTCTCTCTCTCTCTCTCTCTCTCTCTCTCTCTCTCTCTCTCTCTCTTTCTCTCTCTCTCTCTCTCTCTCTCTCTCGCTCTTTCATCCTCGCCGGTCTCAATTTGTCTCTCGTTTGTTAGACGACACTTTCAACTTAAGTCGACACTTTCAACATTAGCGACGTTTTCACATCGCTACAATCTGAGTATGCAAAACTCGTTCTTAAGATCAATGCTGAAAAGTCGGAAGTTGTATTCTTCACTGGAAGCAAGCACCGCCAGAAGATATTCCTCTCGGGAAGAGCAAGATCAAGTAAGTTTATCATATTACTTACATCGGTCTTCTCATTGGTTCCTCAATAAAGCACACACGACAACTCTTTCATAGTTCATATTGAACAGAGAGTAGGGCTATCGTTTGCTGCTTTTGTGACTAATAAGCTACGTTTCAACCGTTGTCTTCTTTCAATACTTTTTAACTCAGTTGCTCTGCCACATTATTTATATATAGCACAGTTTTGATAAATGTTTACTAAAACAGATAAGTCAGAACTCCGTTCAGTTTTCTTTCGTTACGCAAAACATCTTCTAATTCCCCTCCCCCCATGCACCCGTAACTCTTATCTCGTCAGAAAATTTAAGCTTAGCAGACCCTGTTATAGCTGTAGAAAAAACAAGCCTCCCTATACAATACACGTCTTTCGAAGCTCAACAATCCTTTGGTGTTCGGTACTATCACAGTAATTTATGGAAATATTTATTTATGTTCAGTTCTATTTTTCTTCTTCTTTTTTCTTTTGTTTATGCTCCGTCTTTATATTTTCATATGACGGGTTTTCAATAAATAATAATAATAATAAATACTTCCAAAGTTAAAGCCTTGGTGAGTCTACCCATTTTGTCTCACGGCTGGAGGTCAAAATTTGAACTTTTAAGAACATTTTTATAAGGATGGAGGGGCAGATGACTTTGAATTTTGTGCTGAGAACGAGTGGCAGAACGAGTTTACTCCGATCCTAAGGACACGCTAGGGTTTTTCTTTTTTTTTTTTTTTTTTTTTTTTTTTTTTTTTTTTTTTTTTTTTTTTTTTTTTTTTTTTTTCCTTTTTAGCGCCGGTCATCTGAAAGGTATTACAGTTTTTTCTTGCATACAAGTTCTGAACAACCGCGATATGACGAATAACGAGACTATTATAAGACTGTCCACGGCAAATTAAGAATGATTATATTTATGTTTAAAGTTTGACAACCATATGTTCAGTAGCATCTGATATGGAAGTAACATATGGCCTATTCAAAAGAATAATAACTAAAATCTTTCGCTTTAAAGTGTGTACGTGTCTAATATTTTAAACGCAATAAAAAAATTTACAAAAGAATTAATTAGAAACAGTAGCTAGCTCATCACATTTGGCTTATAAATTTCAGACTCTTAACGTAATAAAAGCGAAAAATTGGTTTCTCTGTCAAAAATCAGTTAGGCTCTGTACTATGAATGCTATTGTCAGTAGAACATATCGCTAAAGATAACATTAGATGCTAAAAATAAAAATGGTTTGATACTAACGATGCAACAGTGTTTTAGGGCAATAGTTTTTCAGCCGTAAACAACGTAGGTATCAGGTCATGTCGACGCTGTTGAAGCTAAAAATGCATTTTTTTTTTAATTTTGACTTTGCGATGACCAAGCGTATAATCATATATTGAGACCAGTTATAAATTATAAGCATGCATGCTTGATGAAACTAAATGTGTATGTTCATAACAGGACCTCCTAATTATAAGAATAGACAAATCACACTGACAAAAAGAACCACTTTTGAGTGGTTCATTTGGCTTACTTGATAATCAAATAACCCCAGTGATTGTAACAGAATCAAGGGGGAAGAGGGGGGGGGGTAGTGAATGTCACTCATGTAAATGCAGAACGAATTCAGCTAATAGAGATAAATCACGAACTGCGAGTGTTTTTTTTCCTACAACAAATCTTACAATTACTTCCAGACTATGTTACGACCGCCTGAGTTTGTCTGCCACCGCTGAAGCTCCCAATTTAATAATTCACAAATGACCTTCACAATTTTTATAATAAAGTATTCTATTTTCATCATATTTTATTGTCACAAAACTTCACTTTTAGAGTGTGTTTTATATAATAGATAAGTACCCCCCTCCCTTCTTCAAGGATTGAAAAATATTACAAGATATGCGTTTTTGGTAATTTTTACACCACAATCCCAATCCGCATTCTGCACAAGAAAACAATATGGACCTATATCACTAGATCTTATGTACCAAATCCCCATTTTATCTAATCCTCTTATTGTCATCAAAATTTAGCTAAGATCTAATATTTAAAAAATAAAGCAACTTTATTTGAGGATGTATTTGTTAACAGTCATAATTTTTATAGTTTTAACAATAGATGTTGAAATAAATCATGTTTTACATAAAATTGTAGGGGTTAAGTATTTTAGTATAATTGTCACTGGATTGGCGACTAATAAAATATTGCCCAATCTAATTCATACTCAATTTGTTACATTCATTCTAGATATTCTGATCACCCCTCCCCCAGAAAGAAAGTGGAGTTATGAAAAATGTGAAGCCTCTTATTGAAAAAATTGGTTATTTTTTACGTGTCTCGTATTCGCTACCTATATAAAATATTTAAGGATTTAGCTAGATGGCGTTTAAAATAAAGCTTGATTCTAAAAGTTCTTATCTTTGTTTTTTGGAACAAAAGAAAAAAATATTAACAGTACAAAGTACGGTATTATCGTATCTATAATGGTGATCAAACGAAGAGATAGTCAGAAAAAGTCTTTTCAGAATATAGGTGAACTAACCAGCTTGGTTTAGCTATTTTATATTTAAGGATTTTAGCTTCAAAGCACTAGACTGACCGTTATTGCTGTTAATGAGATCTTGATAAAAAAAAAAAAAAAAAAAAAAGAAGATTAAAACCTTAAATAAAGCTAAAAATATTTTGGCAATATACTTTCATGAAACAAATTTGACTAAAATGTAGTTTGATATATTATAATCAATGCATGGTGCTAGGGTGTACAGGAGTGCTGTTATTGATGTTGAAAAGTAAAGATCACCATTTAGCAATGTCTAGGGTTTACTTTAAGCTGTAATTTCGGAAGGGTAATTACCTCCCGGTAAGTCGTGATGCTGGTAGACTCCAGGATGAGAATTTGAGAGAAACTTTCCAGGAACAGTTGAATACTAAAGTGGGGAGTTTAAAATTTGACAATGTGGAAGATGGATGGAATAATTTTAAGAAAATAATTTTAAAAGTTGCTGATGGTATCTTAGGGAAGAAATTTAAGAGCACAGCTAGGAATACTAGTGAAAAACTTTGTGTTAAACAGAGGACAAGGGGCTTGTACAAGAATTATCTGAGTGATAGATTATATGAAAGCATAAGGAATGTAAAGAGAGTACAGAAAGCACTAAAATCACTCACTAAGGAGGTGTAAAGTGGAGGTCATAAATAAACTTGCTGAGGAACTGGAATAGTAAAATATTGTACTGATTAATAAATTGAGAGGGAATAGTCAATCCGGACTTGTCCCAGCTAAAGATAGGAATGGGGCTACAATTATTGATGAGAAAAGAGTTAAAGAGAGATGGGCGGAACATTTTGAGAATGTGCTAAACCGAGATAAAATTGCAGGAAAAGATATAGAGGAAAATGAAAAAAGTTTGTGATGCCTTGGATGTGAAGGAAGATTTGTTTTGGGAGCAAGAATTAGCGACAGTACTAAAAGGATTAAAAATAATAATCCTCCAGGTGGTGATAGTATGGCAAATGAATTTCTTAAATATGGTGGCTATGAGGTTAGAAATAAGTTACTGAAGATTATGAATATGATTTTTGTAAAAGGGGAAATACCTAGCGATTTTAGGAAAACCTTAATTAAACTCCTGCATAAAAAAGGTGATAAGAGTGAGTTTGGTAATTACCGACGCATTAGTCTGATCTCTGTCGGTAGCAAACTGCTTAGTAATATGATACTTTTTAGACTGAGAGATGCTGTAGACAAAGTCATAAGAGAGAAACAGTGCGGTTTTAGAAAAGCTAGAGGATGTGTCGACCAAATTTTCACTCTTAGGTTAATAATTGATAAGTTCCTGAGTTATCAAACACCTTTAGTCCTCATTTTATAGATTATGGGCAAGCGTTCGATTATGTTGATAGAAGAGCTTTAGCAAAGGTCTTATCATAAAGAGTTCTTATCCTATGGTATACCAGACAAATATGTTAAAGTGACTAGTGCTATGCACGAGAATAACACTGCTGCGGTTAAGGTAGGAAATGAGGTTGGCAGCTGGTTTCGTATTAAATCAGGAGTAAAGCAGGGTTGTGTTCTATCCCCCTTTATATGGATCATTTTCGATGGACTTTGTCTTATGGAGCACATGAAAGACAATTGGAGACCACGGAATCAAATGAGGAGGAAAAACTCGCCTGACCTTAGATTATGCTGATGATTTAAGCATCCTAGATGAAAGTGTAATGCAAATGAATGAACTTTTAGACGTCTCACGGTAATTAATGAAAATTAATGTTAAAAAGACTACGTCACTAAGAAGGATAAGGCTAGGAATAAGTGAAGATGAAAGGATTGATTAGGTGGACAGCTTCACTTACCTGGGTAGTATTATTAGTAAAGACAGTGGCAGCAATGAAAATGTTAAAGTAGAATAGCCAAGGCTCAGGGTGTTTTTCACAGTTAAAAAAAGTTTGGAAGAATAGGAAGATAAGTCTGCAAACAGAGGTTAGAATATTGGAAACTACAGTGATGACAGTGGTCAAAAATGGCTCTGAAGTGTGGGTGCTCCAAAAAGTGGATGAAGAATTACTAGATGTTTTCCCAGAGAAATTACCTATCGATTGTTCTGGATACCCGGCTGACTGACCGTATTTCAAACAGTAGGCTGTACGAAAAACGTGGTTTAATCCCGCTTTCTAGGGCTATAATGAGAGAAAGGTTGAGGTGGCTAGTGCCGGATCGCCAAAGATGTCCTTTTTGGCCAACTGCTTTGTCCTAGAGCCAAAGTGACATAAAGAAGATCCTGTCTTTCGTTTCTTTTCTACTAATTATTTCACTAAATATTGCTCCTTAATTGCTTATGGCTGCTTAAAAAAAGAGTTTAAGCGAATTGAGTTACATTCGTACTTTAAAATATATAAAACATTTAAAACATATACCTCTCGAAAACAAAAATCGAGGAATAGTTTAATTAGCTCTGTTTCTTTTCTAAAGGGATATAAATATGAGACATGCCAAGAGTTCTATATAAATGTTACAAAAAACATTTGATTTTGTAGAAAAAATAGTAGCTCGACTTTTCCCGGCTCTGTGAACATTTGATGCTTTCAGTGCTTGATCATTCTAAGTTGCTGATTACGATTGCTTTGACTAAGGATTCAATAATTTGCAATAAAAATCGTTTGACAAAGAGATGGCATTCATGTAGCTAAGACGGACGTAAATTAAAGAAAGAAATATTTGTGAGGTTAGTTTTTTTTTCAACTTAGACTTAAAAGAAAATATAGGCTATCTCGTGGAAAAAACTACCCTTTTAAGATAGGAACAATAAAAACGAGTTCTTATTTCATGCTTATCACAGAAATCCACTTTAGTTGACTCTTTCATTTTCTTTCAGTTAAATTACATTTCCAGACTCCCTCCACAAAAACATAAGAACAGCCCTACGCCGAACATTTACTATTTTTTATTCTTTTTTTGCACTCAATTCTAACCAATAGGAAGTTTTAATTTGAGAAAAAAAACCAGCAAACTTAGTGTTTAGCCAATGACCATGACTAGTAATTACAGGGAGGGGGCTTGGATACAATCAAACTGAAAATAAACACAAGAATCGGCTGAATTGAGCTTCTCGGATAAGAATGAAGTAAGAATTGTGTTGTTATTACAGCTAGTGTAGAAGAAGTCTTGGCGCAAAGTAGCCCAAACTTAAATATTTCATACGCTTATCCAAGGATAATGATTATTTCGGAGGAAGGTATATGGGTCACAGAGGCAGTGATAAACTTGCAGATATCACTTTAACTAAAATATGGCTAGGAGTACCATGCATTTAATTTTGATTTCTTTTACAGATAGCAAAAGAAATATCAATATAGACTAAGAAATAACCTTCAATGAGGGATACACATACACAGGTTTGCTTTAGGATTGTGGGACAGATACTTAGATCAATCGTACAAATTAAGAAAAAGGAGCCAACTCCAAGTGGATCGTATCAATAAGATTGATAAGCAAAACGTGCCAAGCAAAAAAAAAGTCCTAAAATGATAAGCAAAACTGCTTTTCATTTTGTCATTGCTGCCCTTTATTGATAGAGCTCAAGGCAGCCGGTTATGTTGCATAGGTTACAATCCAGGGTTACTCAAACAGAAATATTCTGGCATATAGTTTTTTGCTGAATTCAGATTTATATGCCGAATTGCAATTCTATGCAAAAAAAACTTAATTGGTGTCCAGACCTTGGGAGTAGGAGCAACATAGTAAGAAGATTTTTAAAGAAGATAGAATAAGGAGCAACAAAACACGTTGGCATATGTTTGTTACTTCTGATTCCTGCTACTATATCCTGTTGCTACTGCAAATATTTTTAGAAGTTTGATATCCATTTGATTCTTAGTTTTTATTTAGAGATTGCTCTCGTTTTAACTTTGTTAGTGATTAAAGAACACATAGCTAAAGCTATTGAAATCTGAATAGGCCTTATCTTACAATCATAATGGTATCGAATTCCAAAAGAGCCCGTTGAGTTATGTAGTAACGATGGTTTTGCATTTTTTATAATGACATATTTTGTGTCAAGGAGTAGAACAGGAGTGCAAATAAAAATAAGGCAAAAACTGATAACTTCGGAATAGGAGTAAATGTACCAAAATTCTTAAATGTACTCCAATTCTCTTTATCTTTTCGGGTAGGTTGACTTTTTTTATTCATAAGTGCAGAATTCCTTCCATGAAAAAAAACCTTTAACATGATCTCTTATTAAACAACCAAAGCTAACAGCATAAAATCCCTAATTTCCTGACAAGAAAAAAAAAGGAAAAGATTGAGACGGGAGAATCCATGCGCAATTTGACTTTATAGACAAGTTTATGGCATGATATTACATTGTTCTCGGGTCTGTTGGGGGTAGTAAATCCATTTAGTGACCACATACCTGGATCCATCAAATGGTTATTCTAAAACATTTTTGCATAATTTTCTCGAACAGATAATTATACTAAATCCTCGGGTTTTCACAGTGTGAGGTTCTAAAATATTCCAAAAATGTATGGGAACTTATGCTTTGCAAGATAGGATTATACTTAAGATTTTAAATTGATGAGGAAACACTTTAAGCTAAGAAGGGTCTTGGTGGGACTTCTAAGAACATAAGTAGAACGCGCTTTTTCATACGCCTTCTATTAAAAGCAAATATTTCTGTAAAAGAAAGATTTTATTAATGTAGGCTGGGAGGTACATGGGTGCCAGGCCCGAAAGCAGTATTTTGTTCGTCGGGGAGAGGGGAAGGTAATTTCATGGGAACACCACACCACACTCTCTATTCTACGTATTTAACTAAGTGGGATTACCAGAAGTTTAATTATTTTTTTTAGGGGGATTAAAGCATATAGGAGTGGGCCTAGCTCTGGAACAGATATTTACACAGCTATTATATATAAGACTTATTTTATAGCTTAAATTTCAACTAATTCTCCGCATTCACAATGATTTACGTATCTACGTGGCTAAATTACTGGAACTCTACACTAGCTTTATTATTGTGGTTAATTCAGCAATTTTTACGCACCTAACTTATAAATGAATAAGCTTGAGCAAATATACCTTTTATTCAATCGGATTTTTAATTCCACCGATGAATTTGATTCGTTTTCTCGTACCATTTTTTTCTCAACACCAAGCTAGTTAGAAGCGTTGAAAAATGATAGGAGTTTCTGGTTTTTGCAACAAGCGTTTTCTTGCCTTCAGAAATGCTTGTAAATTGGATCTTTTGACATAAAAATTTGGCTTTGACGTGTTTTGGAGATGTAAAGTTCAGTTTACATACATGCTTGGCAAGACATCAATCATGCTCCTCTTTTATAACCAGCCCTGATTGCTCCAATGTGATGATGGCTAGACGTGAATGTCTAGATAAGCATACATATAAATGAGGCTTGAGAAAATTGTTAGAAACAACCAGTTGCTAATAAAAATTGAAAACCCGGAAACGTACATTTTTCTATTTTCTCTCCTCTCTTGGTAAAAGTCTGTGCTTCGTTACATAACTCCTAGTTATTACATCAAAGGTCAGGGCTTGCTGAACTGATACCCATGACAGAAGGTTAAGTGCAGGGGCTGGTGCAAAACAGTATGTCAAAACAAGGACGTCAATTGGAGCATCAAGGGATGTCTTTTTTTATTTTCGTCGACAAATACTCCTTTTACATTTCCATAAAAAAATACACATAAAAATCGCCCCCGCGCCCTACATTTTGATTAATTGATACTCGTGGTCAAGACAGGGAATCTTCATGTTCTATGTAAATTTAATCTATTTATAATAATTGAAACGATCATTTATTGTTAGACTAAGCACTTTTGAGACACATCAGAACATGAGATCAAGAAGCATCATTTTGACCAAAGAGATTGAAAAATGACGTGTGTGCATCTGTGGTTTCAGACCGTCTATGTAATTAAACCTTTAAAGTACATCCCACAGGCACAAATGAGTCCCTCGCAAGCAAAAGGAGTTAAAGCCATTATTTGCATTTTTAAGATTAAAAAAACACTTGGTTAGTTGACTGTATGCTTTAACGAGCCACAAAAATAAAGTGCCCCCTCCCAAAAAATAAGGATTATTTCCAAGACGGGAGAAAAAACTTTTGTTTTTAAACTTCGAAGACTCAATAATAACTGTTTTAGCAGCTAATTTGATTAAGGCTATTCTAAAAGGATATATTTTGCAGAGTCAATTATTAAGAGTGAAAACCTAAATATTTTGAATATTTCTCCACAAAATAGTTGGCATACTAAACCAGGACGAGAAAAAAAATATTATCTTTTTAGTTTGTGTACAAATTGTTCTGTGGAGTTGACCAAATGACCTCTGAACATTTCAAACTCCTGTTGCCCATATTCCTTCAGCCTTACAGCCGTAATAATTCTAAAAACAGAAATTTTCATCCAGATTAAAATAAACAGTAATTTGTGACTACAAGAAACTTTTTGCGAATTTTGAAAAAGCCCTATAGCCCCTCAAAATCACGTCAAATCATTGTCAAAAGTTACCCTATTGGAAATTTACAGTCATCGACCTTGAACAATAAGCAAAACCAGGTATCTGCATGGCAAGCACTGCAGTTTTTTTTCAGGGGAACTTTTCAGGGGAAACTTTACGCTAGTAGAATTTGCCGAATTCCTATACGAATTTCTTTTTATTCGTTTTACTTTCTCTTTGCTGACTCAATTTCACATGTGGAGATGTTAAGGAGAATTGTCCGGGGGAATTTTTACCGGGTTGGACTTGTTTGGAGTATCTTTCTGTAGAAGCCGAATTTTTCACGGGAGAACTTCGCCATAGAGGAGTTTTCCACGGGATAAATTCTCCAAAGGGAATTTTCTGCAACTTCCTAGTAGGAAGTTGTTCAACTTTCTACTAGGGAGCAGGTTATTTCCAGGAACATTTTTTCACAGAGGAGGGAATTTCCGGCATGGTTTAAAAAACAATCTTTTCAAGTGATTTTTTTTTTTTTTTCAAATAAAATAGCGAAAAGAAAAAATTTAACCTAGAACTGTCCACAAAATTTTTTTTGGGGAAATTTTCAGCTAGGATGGAATTGTCTGAGAGGAATTTCTGGCAGGGGGAAGAGTACCATTCTACGTAAGAATAACTTTCCTTGGAGGGATTGTCTGCGGGGAGAACGAATCTTCCGTAGAGGGAGAGCCGGATTTCCCGGTATTGTTTAAAGATGATGAGAAACTAAATAATTTTTTTCAACTGAAAGTAAGGAGCAACATCAAAACTTATAACGAACATAAATCATTACTAATATGAGGGGCTTCCCTCTGCTCAATATCTCGCTCTTTGCACCAAAGTATGCTTTTTTGTTCCAGTTCTTTAAGAATGACTCTCATATAAGTTATAATTTTTGTTCGTTTTAAGTTCTGATGTTGCTCCTTACTTTCAGTTGAAATAAACTTTTTTTTTTTTTTTTTTTTTTTTGAGGGGTCATTCTACCTTTAAACAAACAAAGACATTATCACAAAGAGTTCAATAGCCTTATTTTTGCTCTCTAGCGAAACTAAAAATTTGCAATATATCGTTGGATTTTAGCCAAGAAAATACAGCCTAGTAACTTCAAACGAGACATTGAAGCAGGGGGAAGAGACAAGAGTATCACCAGAAAATTCACCGGAGAAACAAGCAAGATCTTTGTTTTTATCAGGCTTGAAATAAAGCCTCTTATCATCTTCTTCTGACACATTTTTAAATGTCTCCTTGCTTCTTGGTAGGATTACCAGCCAAGTTCTTTACCAGTAGCACCCATGTGGAGTTGGTACCCTGTGGCTCTTTCCCTGGACGTTCCGTCATTTGATGATTTTCTCAATAATTTCTGATATATTCGATAGCCAGGTGCAATCTAGCTTCTACGGGGGAGACTGGATTGACGTCTTCGGATTATTGGATGTCAAGCAAACATGGTCAGGAGTGAGAGTAAGTTTCCTACCTTTTAGTGTTCCCCACCTTTAATGACCTTAGTTGGGAATGGGGGAAGAGTCCACTGAATTCCGGTCACCATGACAGCTACCGGAATAGGTTATCGAACCTCAACAAAAATTGAAACGAATTAAGCAATGCTGATTCATTATTTGTTGAGGAGAGAAACCGGAGGGATTTATTATTATTTATACCTAGCTTTACTATGGCGAGGGAGTGGGCTCCTATATTCCAGCCATCACAAGAGCTATGGTGACGGGTTGGCGGATTTCATCCAAAATATGGAGAGATTTAATGTTAAGTATCCAAGTTTTGTCTTTTATGGGACCTGATGCGACGCTTGCAGGGTAGGGGTCCTTATATTCTTTTCGTATGGAAGTCTATTGGAAGGGGCAGAGCCTTTCCTAGGGATGGTGGGGCCCAGTAAAAGCTAATTACAGTGCCCCCTCCCAAAGGAAAAAAAAATCAGGTCAAAGTGAACATTTTGATTAAAATGAGCACCCCCCGCCTAAGTGCCCTCCCTCAGTCACGGTACCCGGGACAGCTGCCCCGGTCGCCCCCCACCTTTGAACGGCTCTGGGAAGAGGTGACGAAATCACAACAAAACTTGGTCAGTAGTAAAAGTAAGGGTTCTATATGTGCCTTTTAGCTGCCTTATCGATTTTGAACTTGGGAGAGGGAAGAGGTCTTACATTATTCTCTTCACTACATGCTTTAGAACAGGTTGTCATACCTCAGCAAAAGTTGGTGAGACCTAAGAGCTAATGTCCTAGTTGTACTCTTTCGGAATCCGGTTTGACATTTCTATAGGAGGGAAGGGAGGGTTCCCTAAATTCTTTTTATCAGGTTATTTAGCAAAACGGGTTAAAAAATTTGAGCCCAGCCTGGTTAGAACTAAAAGAAAAATTTCCTATTTGTAAGTAAAAGTTCCTATTTTTTTCTAGGTTGTATTTAATTGTTTCATCACATTAATTCAGCAACGACAACTAAAACAACTCACTAAAAACGTCTTTATCATGTTTCAAGTACTCGTCATTTAAAGAGTGACTTATTGCTCCAAGCAGAAAGAAAATCAAATAAAACGTGAAATTTATGGCAATCATCAAAGAAGCCAAATTGCTGTGTGCCAGTCAGTCCAAGAACTGTCTGTATACGTTTAAACTGAAACTAGTTTGTTACTACGCCAGGTAATTGTGTGCATTGTATACAAAAAGCCCCGTTTATACTCCCGTGTTCTTGCCAAGAAAACCAGTAATTTCATGATTCAAGAGTGATACTTGAGCCAAAATTTAGTAAACTACTTTTTGTAATTTACCTTCCACAATACTTCCCTATAGAAAAGGTATTAAATATATGATTTATCAAGATGCTAGTAATAATCCTAAATAACAATAATAATAAAACAAAAATCAAAAACGAAACCATATTCTACTTTAGATATTACATGGATTTCTTCACAGAGTTGAGCCGCCTGAAACTTGTGCACTCGTAAACACTCCTCTACCAAAACAGTCTGTTTAAATTTGATCTTTGACTGCTTCCCAGAAAGTCTTCAAAGATTTTAGGTCCTTTTTATTTGCAATTTCGATACTTGTTAAATATACAGAACACACCCAAGAAGTGAAGTTAGGTTATTGCTAATGAAATATGCCAAAATATGATGAAAATATAATTCTTTAGTAACAAAATTATGGAAACAACAACTGAGAATTATGGAAAGCAGGCCGCCTAAAACACATTATATTAAATGCCTAACGTAACATAACCTTACCGAAATACCAACTCTATATATTATATATTTAATTAAAATATACCTACAACGTTGTTTTCTACTGAGCCTAAGCTGATTTTCTCCGAATACAGACAGCTAAACTGGTTTTTCTCGGATTTTTCTTACGATTTCCTCCGGTTTTTCTTACACAGCAAAATTCTTGAGCGTGTTCTGGATAATTAACAAGTTCTAGATTAACCCAGGTTGCTCAGTTTAAAGAAGAAAAATTTCACACAAGCGTTTTGAAGGGGTTGCAATACATAAGAATTATGTTTTGTCAACTCAACCTTGTTTTTTTGCGCAGTTTCCGTGCAAATAATTTAGTGTCAATCGATGACAGAAATTCACACTGATAAGAATTTTTGTGTGCTTCTAATGAATCAAGTAAGGGTCTGAGAACACCCCATTGGAAAGTGTCAGCTGGAGGGAGCTAATCACACTTCTCAAACTTTGTCGATTGGTATGCCGTATATTCTGTGACTTAAAAAAAAAACACCCATACTTTTGTTAAGCAAGACAATTTGCGGCTTTGGAATGGGAGATGATTAATGCTGTAACAGGAATGGACACATAATGTGTCCACATGTGGTGTAACAGGAAAAGAGGAACTAACACATACAAATTATTTAGGGGGAGGGGGTAAAAATAAGGAAAATCATATGAGAAATATGGAAAATTTAGGGGGAAGAGGAAATATCGACAATTTAAAGGTGACACGTTCCATTGACTTAATTGCCTGCACCTTTGGAATGGGAGATGATTAATGGTGTAACAGGAATGGACACATAATGTGTACACATGTGGTGTAACAGAAAAAAAGGAACTAAAACATACAATGTCTTTCAGGGGACGGGGCAAAAATAATGAAAATCATATAAAAAATATAGTAAATTTAGGGGGAAGGGGAAATATCGACAATTTCAAGGTGACACGTTCCATTGACTTAATGACTCCCTTCGTCCGTGCCAGTACTACAGACAAGCACTAACGCAGGACAAGAAATTATACTTTGCAAGGTGAATATGTTTCTTTATCGATTAAATAAAAAAGCAAGTTTTTTAAACTGAAAGTAAACAGCAACATTAAAGCTCAAAACGTACAGAAATTATTCCGTATATGGGGGGTTTCCCCCTCCTCAATAGTTTGGTCTTTACGCTAAAGAAGCTTCCTATTCTAATTAAACGGCCCCTGTGTTTCAGTAGCCGTTGTCAAAAAATTGGGACTAACGGTCAAACTTTAGGGTAAAGAGCAAGGTACTGAGAAGGGGTAACCCTTCATATACGGAATAATTTATGTACGTTTTTGAGTTTTAATGTTGCTCCTTACTTTCAGTTTTATTAAAAAAAATTTGTTTTTTTATTTAATTTCCGTTCGTTCTTCAAATACTGCAGGTAAATCTGGCTCACCCTCAATGAAAAATCCCCGCCCACTAATAACTCCTCCGTGATAATTTCATCCAGCGTAAGGTACATCCCCCTTCCCTTAAAGTTCCCTCCAGACAGTTCCATCCTCGCTGAAAATCCTCCTCCCCGTAAAATTCCTTAAGATTCCTCGATCACTCCGAAAATGCCCCCTTCCGATGACCTTTTTTGGAAATCAAAACACTTGTTTTTATTTAATTTCCGTTCGTTCTTCAAATACTGCAGGTAAATCTGGCTCACCCTCAATGAAAAATACCCCCCCCCCACGGATAACTCCTCCGTGATAATTTCATCCAGCGTAAGGTACATTCCCCTTCCCTTAAAGTTCCCTCCAGACAGTTCTATCCTCGCTGAAAATCCTCCTCCCCGTAAAATTCCTTAAGATTCCTCGATCACTCCGAAAATGCCCCCTTCCGATGACCTTTTTTTGGAAATCAAAACACGTGGAAAACATCCGTCGGATATTTCCTCCGGAACTACATGCAAAATTGAGTTGGCAAAGAGAATGTAAGACAATTAAAAAGAATTTCGTATAGGAATTCTGTCAAATCCCCCCAATGTAAAATTTTCCATGGAAAATTCACTCCCCCCGGAAGTTTCCCTCTCCAAGGAAGACCCTCCCAATAGAAATCCAACACAAACAAAAACTCCATCCCTCCCCCCGAAAAAATGTTTGTATACTTCCCAATAACAAATACTGTGAATAATGAGCAAATTTCATAACTTACAGGCCTCTCCCCACTGACTGTGGGGGATCATTTTATCCCTAAAGAAATGGTTTGATCTTAAACTAACTCAACAAAATGGCAATCTCAAAATTTAAGATAACTTTTGGAAATAAATGAACGTGGGAGGGGGGCCAGTTGCCCTCCAGTCTGGTTTGTCGCTTAAAAAGAACACTAGAACTTTAATTTTCGTTCGAATGTGCCCTTTCCTGGTCTTCTCCGACCATCATTTCAATATGATCACCCCTGGGAAAAAAACAACAATACAAAAACAAATAAAAACGCATCGGTGATCTGTCTTCTGGCAAAAATAGCAAAATTTCACATTTTGTATATAGGAGCTTGAAACTTCTACAGTAGGGTTCTCAGGTACGCTGAATCTGACGACGTGGTTTTCATTTAGATGGTGTTTTCCTCCTATCTAAAAAATCCGGCAACTTTTCTCAGGCTCGTAACTGTTGATGGGTAACACTAAACTTGATGAATCTTATATATTTGGAATTAGCATAATAAGCTTATTCTTTTGATGCATCTATTGACATCAAAATTCCGTTTTTTAGAATTTTGGTTATTATTAAACCAAGTCGCTCCTTACTTACAGTTAGTTACCACGAACTGTTTGATAATTGTAGTGTTCTAAAATTTCTTTGATAGTGTCATGTGTCGTGATCTCGCACTTGATTAACCATTGGCTTACCCTAAATTCGCAGTTTCATAGTGATAAATCTGAACAGTATCTTATAAAATTGTTGAAGTTACCATGAACATACAGTCTGTGAGTTTATTTTTCTTCCTATTTTTAACAAAGAGAGAACCAAGAAATAAAACTTCGCCATTGATAAGTTAATTGCTGGGCAATTTATACTACCTTTAACTGTTCAGTATTTGCGTCAATCATACATTGTTAGACCTTATTTTGGGATTGCCTGTAGATTCTCAAGCTAGTTCGAAATTCAAACTGGCTTGATAAATATGATGAAACAGTATCAAACCAATAAGCAGGTTGTGTTACGGGTATGGGTTTAACTGTGCCTGACCAAAGCTGCATACTTTATCATGATGAGATGAAGAAAACAACACGTTTTCCCTGCTGAAAAGTGCATACAAGGGGAAAATAACACAACTTACAACTCTTTCCCCAGGGGTTGAGGAGGGATTCAGCAACTATGCTGAACCAAAGGCTATCTCAAAATTTTGACTAGATGTCTTTAGGAAGAAAAAAGGGATGGGGGTAGCTAGTTGCCTTCCAGTCTTTTTGGTCACTTAAACAGAGCGCTAAAACTCTTTTAATTTCCATCCGAACGAGCTCTCTCCCAATCTTCTAGAACCATTGGTTCGATATAATCAATCCTTGCGAATAAAATGAAGTAAACAAACAAATAAAAACGCAGCTGTAATTTTTCTTCGGGCAAAAAAAAATAAAATTCCACATTTTTGTAGATAGGAACGTAAAGCCACTACAGTAGGGTTCTCTAATATGCTGAGTCTGATGTCGTGGTTTTCATTAAGACCACTTGACTTTTTAAGGGAGTTTGCCCTTTTTTCGAAAATCAGGCAAATTTTCTAAGGCTCGTAGCTTTCGATTAGTAACATTAAATTTAGTGAGCTTTACATATTTGGATTCAGCATAGAAAACCAATTCTTTTGATGTATTAATCTTTGTACTTGTCTATTATTGTGGACGCACTCGAGAAATGAAGTTACTTTAATCAAAACGAAACATACCAAAATATGATGAAAATATGATACTTTAAAAGCAAAATTATGGAAATCTAAAACAAAGAATTATGGAAAACAGGCCGCCCAGAACGTATTATATTAATACATAACCTAACCCCCTCTATATTTACAAAATGTTTAATTAAAATGTATCTACATCGCAGCTTTTCTCGCCCGGACTAAGCTAATTATAACCGATTGCAGACAGACAAATCGGTTTCTCTTAGATATAATATATTTCTCGAGTGTGTTCGGGATAATACACAAGTACCTTAATCTTTTGTTATCAGTGTTTCGGTTACCGTTGAGTCGAGTAACTCCTTACTTACGGTTCGTTACCACGAACTGTTCGAAAGGCACAAAAATAAACGCAATCACCAGGATGATGGCTCCTAATCCATAAATAGCATTAAGTTCTTTACTTCTGGATGAAGTCAAACAAAACCAAACATTGAGTCTGATTAAAAATTCCCACATAACAACAAGTTCAATATAATTAGGGAAATTATGGTGGTGTTCAAAAAGGCAAATATGAAGAGGATTAAAATCGATAAACAGAATCATCTTTGACGAAGCGTATGAGAGGAACAACAATAACAATTTGGTTTTTAACCACCATTAAATAAAAAAAACAAGTTTTTTCAACTGAAAATAAGGAGCGACATTAAAACTTAAAACGAACAGAAATTACTCCGTATATCCGTATCCCTCTTAACTCTACTTTTTAAAACAGTAAAAAACTTTACTGTTTTACTGTTTTTACTCCTTACTTTCAGTTGAAAAAACTTGTTTTTTTATTTATTTTCTGGACGTTTTTGAATTAATGCATGTTTTGATCTTGGCTCTCAGTACATAAATAATTAAAACGAAATTTGCATTTTAATTTTACGTTTCCGTTAGTAAAAAATATACGCAACTTACCAATTAACTTACGTAACGAACTTCTATATTCGTATGTTTTTATTGCGTATATGAGGGGATTCACCCCCTTGTCAATACCTCGCTCTTTACACTAAAGCTTAAATTTTGTCCCAATTCCTTAAGAATGACCCCTGAATCACAAGAGCTTAGAACAAATAGTTGAAATTACTAAAAATACTTTAGCGTAAAGAGGGAGGTATTACGAGGAGGTAATTCCCTCAAATGCACAATAATTTCTGTTAGTTTTAAGTTTTAATGCTGCTCCACACTTCCAGTTGAAAAAACTTTTCATACTTATTTTTTCATGTTTTTTTTAAATAATGCTAGAAAATTCTGCACCCCCTTCATTGAAATTCTCTTCCCCCATGACAAATTCCTCCATGGAAAGATCCTCCCCCCTAACCCCCCTCAACTTCTCCCCCCCCCCAACCAAAAATATCCCCCTGAAAACGTCTGTACACTTCTCAATAACCATCACTATATGTAAACACAGGTCAAAGTTTGTAACTTGCAGCCCCTCCCACGGGGATTGTGGGGAGTAAGTCGTCTTTAAATACATAGTTATTAGGTTTTTCGACTATGTTGAATAAAATGGCTATCTCAGAATTTTGATCCGGTGACTTTGGGGAAAATATGAGCGTGGGAGGGGGCCTAGGCGCCCTCCATTTTTTTGTCAATTAAAACGGGCACTAGAACTTCCAATTTCCGTTAGAATGAGCCCTCTCACGACATTCTAGGACGACTGAGTAGATACGATCAACCCTGAGGAAAAAACAAAAATGGCAAAAAATGCGAAATTCAACATTTTGTAAATAGGAGCTTGAAACTTCTACAGTAGAGTTCTCTGATACGCTGAATCTGATGGTGTGATTTCCGATCGTTAAGATTGTATGACTTTTAGGGGGTTTTCCCCCTATTTTCTAAGATGAGGCAAATTTTCTTAGGCTAGTAACTTTTGATGGGTAAGACTAATCTTGATGAAATTTATATATTTAAAATAAACATTTAAATGCGATTCTTTTGACGTAACTATTGGTATCAAAATTCTATTTTTTAAAGTTTCAGTTACTATTGAGCCGGGTCGCTCCTTACTACAGTTCGTTATAACGAACTGTTTGATATGAGGTTTTAGGAAAATAGTTGAGTAAAAACAGAAAGAAGAAACGAAAAAACAAACCAGAAACTTTACGAAAATGGCGGTAAAAAGAAAGATGAACCAAGCAGGAAATTCAAAACGACTACGATCACGGCTATACAATGAACCAGATAAGACCGTGATTAGGCCCTAAGGTAAGAAAAAAACAAAAAGAAAAATCTAAAGCTTGGCTCACGAACAACAAGCTAAAAGCTGATGAGACTCATGAATTAAACATAATCAAGTGGTGACAAAGAGATGAATTAAATCTAGCTAAAATGTATAAAGCATTATCCAATTACGTAACATTTTTCGCTCCTCACTACCTTCTCCGTTTTTTTTTTAAGAAGATTGTTCATTCCACTCACACCTAATGAGTGTGGGAAATTGTCAAATCGATGAAAGAGAGAGGAAACTCAAGTTCATTCTAAAACCGTTTGTAATAACAAACTTTAGTTAAAATTCAGCAGGTAGGTTCATACCCACTGGTGTCAAACTAGCGTATTCCGAACTATGTCAAGGTCAAACAAATCCTTTGTAATGTAAATTGAAACTGGGTAAACTCGCTTTCTACCCCGATCCATTCCACAGAAGACACCCCAAAATGGGTTTCACCCGCATCAGTTGTGGCACCAAGATAAGTGAGTAGACTATAGCGATGCTTAATCACCTCGAGTAATCACCTTTTCGGCAGCTGCTTCTTTTTTAACCCCTCGGCTTCATCGATTAAGTAGATAATAAGGCTCAATCCCGCATGGTAGTGCTGCATCTAGCACAAGGACAATTCTGTCTGTACTCATATCCAGGAATCTCCTTTTCTTTGACAAGACCTTTCTAAAAAGGGTCTACTCAGCCTCTTAGGTACAGTGAACTCCACGAATATCACATATGCCAATAAATTGCCATTTTTCGCACCAACGACAATTTATTCTAGCGACATTTATTCTAGACAATTTATTTATCTTTATTATAAAACCCAGATAGACAACAAAATATATATGCCAAAGGAACCCCTAATCGTTAACCTGCGACTTCCCAGCACGCTACTAGCACAAGTGATGGAATAATAACGATGGCACCCGAAATTTCCGTTTTTGTGCGGCATGACCCTTTGTCTTGAAGCAGTTTGTCTGATTTTTCGCTTAGACATAAAACCTATTGCACTGATTTGAGACAGAGGTGTTGAACCACTTACTTGGTGGAAAAAACCGTCTAACGGGTCTGCTTAGAAGTATCTCTCCAATACTAAAATTTTTTAGTGTTCCTGTGACGTCCTTCTCATCCAACGACCTTTCCCCAATGTTGGACAGCTGTTATAATCAAAAAAGCGATAGACTGAGAACGTTAATGAGCTATTGATTCTTTACAGTTATATCGAAACATCGATATTGTCCACCCTAGTCGGATCAAGTATCAATATTCAGTCCAAGATCAGCATCACAGAACACTATTAATATATGATAGATATGCTGCAAGAAATGTCAGATCCGTTCTAGGGTTGCTGCAACTGATCTGTTGATGAATGTTGAGGTTTTTCAGGATGGAAGAGCCTCAGATAAAAAAAACAATGCCCCTTTTACGCTTGAGAGGGCAATATGAAGCACAAAAAAAAATCACTTTTCAATCGTAAGTAACTGTTCGATTCGCCTCAAACTTGGATATTATGGAACAATAGACTGGTGTGATGTCTCTTAAATTAGATATCAAAGCGCTTTGATGACGATTGATATTGGGTAATTATAGTTGTAGCTACAAAAAATAAAGTACAAACAAAAAATCATAATAGCCGAAAATTCAAAACTGCATTTAAAAGGTACTATTAAATACAAAAAGTTTCCCTACTAAAACTAGTTTAGAAATAGTAACTAACAGGTATGAACAAAGTTCCAAATCCGTCATTAACAAAATTCGACAAAATTCCAAAAGCTGTCGACACTAGGAGCACAATTTGTATTTTGATAGCTTTGGTATTTATACAAAATCTGCCAACAAATTTGAAAACTGTCAAGTAGCATTGTTATTTTGCAACCCCACTTTTTCCATTACGGGTAAAAACTACCTACATGTAACTACAAAGTATTGCATAATTGACAAAAAAAAAAACATTCCCAACGTTCTGAAAAAAGAGCCTGAAACTCCCCTCAAAAATGGGGCCAGATTGAAAGAAAAAGAAACTGATCCAGATGATGCTTCTTTCTACTAGTTCTAACTTGTTTATTGGATTGTCTTGGGTTGATGATTAGGGACTTCTTTGAACGAAGATTACTTTTTTGTGTATGTGCTGTTTATAACCCTAGAAATCGTGGAAAATATAACTTGGAAAATACATCCTCGTTGAAACGAAATTATTCCAAAAATTTACTCACCCTTAAAATTCCCCCAGACAATCCCCCTTGCAGAAAACTCCCCCGCGAAAACTGTCCGTATGTTTCCCAATAACAAATAGTATCTGTAAGCAATGGACAATGGATAAAACATAAAAAGCCACTTAAACTTCTACAATGTGGTTCTCTGACTGCTTTGTAGTATGGGAGGGAGGGAGATATCTCAAAGGGTGCATTTAAATCGCAAAACATCCCGAAGGGAACTCATCTTACATATATGCCACGTCTTTCGAACGTGTCTACATAACCCAGAAAAAAAAGTGTTTGATCTTACCTGAATGTTAGGTACGTGCCAAATACAGTTAGTAAATGTTAAAAAGCACAAGGTATAAACCATTATTAAATAAAAGATCTTATATTGTTACAACTCGTTTATGACTTAATCATCATGCGAGTCATCGTGTTTATATTGACAAGGTGTGTCAACTGTAAATAAGATGATACTTAGTTCATACGTAGGTATAAATCAAAGGCAGGACGGTAGAATTATTAGTTTAGTATGCCACATGACTAATTTCAAACCAAATGCTTTCAATCCGTCTTAACGACCGAACCTCCGTAACATAAAAGTTTACTTTATGAAATGTTTTTTTAAGACTTTCAATCTCATTTCAATAGCATTTTGACAGGATTTGAATGATCCAGCGCCAATGTAAAAAGAGGAATACAGTTTGGTTAATTTTATATTATGCTTTCAAACAATTTGCACTGTAAAGGCCTTCAGACATTAATAATGATTTCAGCAGTACCTGCAACCTATTAAGAAAGGATTGCCAAATTTGTGGGACTAAAACGTCAAAAATGAGCTAAAAAGAGGGCCAAAAAAAAATCTAAAAGTGAACCATTTTCACAAAAAAAAGGGGTTTAAGAATGTTCCAATTCTTGATTATTTATCGCGGTCAAGATCTCGTTCCTCATGCTTGGGACTGCACAATTTGTCAAACCATGCCATTTTCCATGCGGAGTTGGTAAACACTTTTTCATGCGGATTCAACAATATTCCTAACAATTTGAGTTTTAAAATCATACAGACCACATAAGGAATTAAAAAAGACATTAACAGCCCATTGACTTTATTATCTACAACTGGGAGCATTAAGAATACTTTAAAATAGGTAATCGTACGAGAAAAGGCTGCACATTCAATGTTTCTCGACCTTTTCTTTAAATTAAATCCGCTAAAATGTGATCTCATGGTTTTACGCACCGTTGAATTGCAACTTAAACGTGGTGAATTCAGGCGGATTTTGGATCGAAGGTGATTTTTCGCCAAACGCAATCTTATCAAATATGATTGGGAACAATGAAATCTGCTGCGGAATAGAAAAACTCAGAAAAACGCAGTGTTTTGCGCATTTTTTTTCACTGCTGAAATGGGGCAAATTCCTCAACCAAGGATTAATTACAGATCATGAAAACGCCGTTTTTCCGAAGAAGGACAATAATCTAAACTAACAGGGCTGGATTTGGTTTTTTAAATACTGAAAGTGTCCCTGTTTTTTCTAAAGTGTTATTTTCTGGGTTTAGGTGTCACCCAAGGGTCTTGGTGTCACCCAAGGTAAAAAAAAAGGTCAAAAAGAACTAAAAGAGTCCCTTTGAAAACCCTGATTAATAACGAACCATGGCTCATAGTAGCGTTTTTTTTGCTTCTTGTTTTTTTTTTTATTATTTGAAAGAATCGCAATAAAGACTCGTTCTAATGTGTGCTTAGCTAGACATCAGTTTCTACTCATTAACACTTTGGATTATTCAGGGCTGCTTGAAAAGGGAAAGACAACTAGAAAAGGAACAAAGTACGTTTTATAATTATTTTAAAGTAGAATCCAAAACTTGAGATCTAGGCTATATCCAAAAATCGTTGTTGTAGATGTTCCGTTTAGCGCGAGAGCACACTGTTTGGGTTTATTAGCAAGAGCTACGAGAACGAAATTTCTAAAATATAAAAATAACAGAAAGGAAGTAAGGGAATTCGCTACTAAAGAAATCTCTGTCGCATAGCTTTTTGTTTACAAGATTAAATAAAAAAAACAAGTTTTTTTAAATGAAAGTAAGGAGCAACATTAAAAACTTAAAACGAACAGAAATTACTCCGTATATGAAAAGGGCTTTTCCTCCTCAATGCCTCGCTCTTTACGCTAAAGTTTGACTCTTTCTCTTAACTCTATTTTTAAAACAGTAAGAAACTTTAGCGTAAAGAGCGGGGCGTTAAGGAGAAAAAGCCCCTTTCATATACGGAGTAATTTCTGTTCGTTTTAAGTTTTAATGTTGCTCCTTACTTTCATTTAAAAAAACTTATTTTTTCATTTAATTTCTGGATGTTTTTGAGTTAATGCATGTTTTGATCTTGGCTCTCCGCACATAAATAATTAAAACGAAATTTGCATGTTAATTAATTGCAATTAATCGGAAGATTTTGAGAAAAAAGAAGCGAGAGAGGAGGCCTAGTTGCCCTCCAAGTTTTTGATTACTTAAAAAAGTAACTAGAACTTTTAATTTTTTACAAACGTTTTCATTGGTAAAAAATACACGTAACTTACGAATTAACTTACGTAACGAACTTCTATATTCGTATGTTTTTATTGCGTATATAAGGGGGTTCAACCCTCGTCGATACCTCGCTCTTTACACTAAAGCTTAGATTTTGTCCCAATTCCTTACGAATGACCTCTGAATCACAAAGGCCGTAGAATAAATAGTTGAAATTACTAAATTACTTTAGCGTAAAGAGTAAGGTATAACAAGGAGGTAAACCCCTCATATGCGTAATAATTTTTGTCCGTTTTGTTTTAATGCTGCTCCTTACTTTCAGTAGAAAAAACTTTTCATATTTATTTTTTCATTGTTTTTTTCAAATAATGCTAGAAAATTCTGCGCCCCCTTCATTGAAATTCTCTTCCCCCATGAGAAGTTTCTTCATGAAAATATCTATGCTCACTAGTGCCAAATTTTCAATTTCGGGAAAGACATGGAAGCGACATTTCTAACTTGACCTTCATCCGACCTATCAATTTCTATAAAAAGTAAACAGAAGTTGAGTAACTGCAAGTTGAGGTTAGAAAAAAAAAACTTGAAAAATATTGCAAATATTATATCTCGATGATGGATAAATACAAAAATAGTATTCAAGCGACTTCTGATTCTGGGGAATTGATTATCATTTGGTATACCTAAGTAAAAGCTTTTTTTTGCAGAAGATTTCGGACGGCAAAATAGGCTTAGAACCTTTTTTCTGCTTTTACTTACTTTTGTCTGGGGGCTAACTCGCCATAAGCAGTGTTTTACTCCCAATCTTAATTTGTCTTATTTATAGGTGCTTATTATTCAAAGTATTAAATATTCTCTTATTATCCCCCCTGCGGATTTTATTATTGCCCCTCTAAAAAAAATCCTTCAGAGCACTCCTGTTTCAGGGATCGCTCCCTGACTACCTCAAAGTTAGCGTCTATATTAATATTAATTACGTCATCTGTAAGTATATTGTTTAAATTACCTTCAACAATCTTGCCAACACACACAAAGTGAAAATAGATTCGGAGAAGACAATTTCTAGGAAATTGTAAAAATCTCCCAGCTAGTTTGGTTGACTCATTGCATAGTAAACCACGCTTTCTCACAGTTTTAGGTATTCTCAGTGTCTAAAATTACGAGGGAATTGCTACTATAAAACCAAATCTAGGCATCATGCTAATGGAAGACATTTTAAGATGAGCCATAGTTAATGCACTCACGATTTTCATTTAATCTCCTTGCTGGTTTTGGCGACACGAAGAAAGGGGTCTAAAATTTGACCCCAGAAATTCTTAAATGGTAAAAACCCAAGTTACAAGAGGCAACTACCTGTGGTAGTATTTGCACTTGGTAGCTGTCAAAGTGACATCTATTTTTGTAGGCGGCATTCGATTAAGGTGCTGGTAAATATATCGAAAAACGTGAGTTTGGGCATCTGACACAGCTTTGTGCGTTATTTCGGAGTGTTTGCGAAATGTTTTATTTCGTCCCATTTAGATCAATCAAACAAAAAATTGGAATTCATTTACAAGCCCACAATTAGAAAAACTGAACATAGAGGCACATAATGAGCAGGAATTTGTTATCGAGTGAGGGCAAAAAGCTCCTAAGGATACGGCATTAGACTTTACAGTCCTTATCGGCGGTGCTGATCTCCGTTTCTTGGCCCTTCAGCCAGGAAGTGCAATGGGGGTTGGGGGCCAACCATCCTGTGCTTTCGCACACCCTTCCTGTTTACCTTCCCCAGATTTCTCCAGGTACCCATTTAGAGCTGGATCGCCTCTGGCTAAGCTTACAGAGTCCCACCACCGACCCCCGTCCATCTGAACAACTGAACAAAATAAGAGAAGTTAGATGAATAATTACGGAAACGATAAAAAAACATTAAAAAACGAGAATTAGGGGGGAGCATAAGCAGCCCTATTTACAAGACTGCTCGAAAATAAATGTGTATACTTAATGGCATATCTGAATTTTAATAAACACAAAAGAAATGAGGAATAAATATTTCTTCTAGATTCCACTCTGTGTATGGGTAATAGTGATTGTTTGGTTTGTTCCATGACTCTCAGCAGTGTTGGCGTTTTTAAGTTTAACATTTCGAATAAGATAATATCTACTTATTTTTTAATTATAAATTTGACTTTCCTTTTCATAGGAAAGCTTTTCTTTTCAATTACTCTGCATATAAAGCAATATGCGAGTGTGTCGATGTTTCAGTTTGTCTTAGAATAAACAACTAAAATATTAAAATTAGAAAAGTGAATTTTTTGATAAAAAGAATTCTAGAGCCATCGGTACTGGTATGAGCCACGGTTTCACACTATAATCCTGGAGGTACTGGTGCTGTCATGGAATTTTTACGGTGCCCATTTCAACTTCTTCGTGGCGAAGATTGGTTAATTTAGGTACTTGTTTATTATATAAAACACACTCGAGAAGTGAAGTTTGGTTAATGCTAGGGAAAAAAATACATGATGAAAATAGAATACTTTATTAGTAAAATTGTGAAACCTACAACTTGGAAATATGTTCCATTATGAGAACTAAAACTTGGAAATATGCTCCATTGTGAAAACTACAACTTGGAAAGATGTTCCATTGTGAAAACTCCAACTTAGAAATATGCTCCCAGAACGCAGTGTTACACTTCCAAAAATGTTGCTTCTCGTAGGAGTTCAAAGTCATGGTGTGTCCAATGACGCAGTATTTTGTTTTAGGCAACAACCCCTTATCCTGGAAAAACGTAATTGCCTGTTCGTGTCCTTGGCATGTGGTCCTTGGCAAATCCCAAATCTTAATTTGAACATCCATGGTGAGACATTATATTCTATCACTAGTAATAGAAAATTAACCGGTGTCCTCAAGAATTGCATTAATAATAAACTTTTCTTTGTCATTGAGACGGTCCGCCGACACCGAATCTCCTAATTTAATAGTTCACAAATGACTCACAATTTTTCTAATAAAGCATTCTATTTTCATCATATCTTATTGTCACCAAACTTCGCTTCACGAGCGTGTTTTATATAATAGACAAATAGGTAATTTAGTTCCTTGGCTAGTACGACTATATTATAGGCAACGTTTCTATCTTGTCCTGTCTGAATACGGTAAAGACAAGACCTGCATGTATTACTGTAGAGCTAGTACTTGGTACAATGTAGGACTAATAAATTATGAGAATCAGCAATGAACATAGTTCTTCATTTTTATGAAGGACAGAGAATTTGTAGGTCTGCACAGTAAAACATAGAAGCGCATATTACTCAACTGATAAAAACAAAAACAGTGATAACTTACTTGTACTGCACTGTTAAGGAAACAGTTGTTTTGTCCAGGTTCATTGGTAAGACCTTTTGTGTGACCCATTGAGTCAGAGCGATTATGAATAATTTCACTAATATCTTTCGTCCTTGGCCTGCTTTGATGTGTTAATGAGATCATCTTATACTCCAGCTATCTTACATTGGCATATTTTCCTCCAATCTGAAAACACAAATATTTCTTAGACAGTTGCCAATACAGGAAAGTAACCTACATAGGTTTGTACGTGAGAAACGCTTGGGTACTGGCAACTAGCAGGTTTAAAAATTCTTACAATGTACCCCACAGTTTTCATAATGTTTGTAGAAAATACCCCTGTTTTACTGATTTGATGAAATTTACCAATTCGCCACAGCGCTACCAAAAAAATATGCTAGTGTACGTGCCTGCTCCTCAAAGTAACAAGCACAATTAGTAACAGAAAAATTGCTTTAATTACACCACATTAAGGAGCAGGGTTTATATTTAAATCAAACATAAATTTTTCACTAACTAGAAACACCTCATCTTTCTAATTATACACCGCCGTGTATGACTAATATTTTACCCCCCTTCACTACTGCATCACTAATATTTCTACATTAATGTATAAAGGAGGTAATTAGGTGATATTGAAAAAACTTGACACCTCAGGGAAAAAAAACACGTTTTATAACTTTCCCCTGGAAAGTTTTGTAGCCCCCCCCCCAGAAGAGTTTCTGCGGTTACCCATGTTCAATTATGTGTTAATTTGGCTTATAACGATTCTATAGATGCAAACGACTAACAGTCTGTATTCAGGCGGATCTAAGACATCAGATTGTGAACTATATTAATATAGCCGACGACCCCTTTTGTAAGCAGCTGAAATAACTACCCAAAGAAAATCTGAAGGAAGCCTTCATTGCTAACATCCTGTCTAGGGGTAGTAGAAAGAAAGAATAATGGATTTAAAGATTCAAAGGTAGCGATCTGTGAAATATTAAGTCACGGACAGTTAATTTTGGCTTTGTTTCCTGTTATTATTCATTCTGATTTAGTAGGAGATTCGTGCTATCTCCGGAAGCTCGGATGGATCTCTTTTTTTATCTAATTTTAAGTAATTAATTGGAACAAAACAAACTTCCGACCTCCACCGGTTATTTTTATCTTATTTTAAGTATTTTATAAATTATGAAAGCTTACAACATAGAAACAGATCTATAATATGAAGGTCAGCAAAATTTGGTACTAGACAACTAATTTGTTCTGGGAAATTTTGGTGAATCCAAATAAAGTACACTTGTAAAGAATTACTTCATTTTTTTTTAACCATGAACTTCTCAAACGCGATTTTCAGGTAGCATGACAACAAAGAAGACTTGATCTTATATGCATAAACACAGGGTTTACTGGGAACTAACATTCATTACAGGGAACTAACATTTCAGAGGGGAGGGGGAGGAAGATTAAGGTAAAGGCTCCAAAAATAAGTCAAATTGTACGAAAATAAAGAAGATATGGGGGGAACAACGACACCTTGGATATTTTGGGAGGTTTGAGCAGGAAGAACCTTACCCCCTTACATATATGCCTATATTCATACTACACATTTGGAAAAACATGAAAAAGTTTTCACTTTTATTGTTCTCACGTTGGATCATGGGTTTCATCCTTGACTAAAAATGTAGAAATCTCTAATATTTTAAATGGTCAGTTTTGTTATTGGAAAGTACTACATTGTTTCAAATATCGATCCTACGGGAGCTTATATTACTCAATAGTGGTTCTTACAGTTTTCCGAAAAAAGTGAAAATACTGGCTTTAACACCTAATAACCAATCCATAAAGAAATTACTGACTCTTAGGCACTTAAAAAAAATAGTGTCTTATAAATCTGGGCTTCTCGAAAATACTAATATTTCGACTTCTGTCAGTTTTATCGGTACTTACGAATTATCAAGAAGTGAAGTTATGTTAAACATAATGAAATATACCAAAACTAAGATGAAAATATACGATTTTAGTAACAAAATTATGGAATCTACAATAGAGAATTATGGAAAGCAGGCCGTCCAGAACGCATTGTATTAAATACGTCCATAACGTAACATACTCTTTATGTCAAGTATTTAATTATAATATATTTGCATAGTGGTTTATCTCACTTAGGCTAAACTGATATTCTCCAAGTGAACATACAAAAATCAGTTTTAAGCCGATCAAGAATAACAGTGTGTTCGGTGTACTACGTAAGGACCACTTAATCAATCAAAGCAACAAAGAGATGTGCTACAATATAACTTGAACGATTTTAATTGCTCAGCTTTTGATGTACCAATATTTCAAGTCATATATAGCATACCTTGCACAAAAAAAAAAGTGCAGAAGGGCCGATTAGAGTGCTACATGAGGAACGGAGAAAAAAATTGCCGCCTTCCCCTAATCACGAAATTTCTAAGTCCACTTACCCACCCACCATTTTTTTCAAAAACACCTATTCTATTTAAAAGTCTAAACTCAATCCCCTAAAATTGAGACAAAACAGGTTATATCCTCTTGTAACGATCAAAGAGGGATGCCAATTCACGAAAATGTAGGGTGAGGTCAAAATGTCCTTTTCGGAATCTAGGGGGGGGGGGCATTTTTTCTTCAATAAAAATATGTACCAAAGTGTGACTGGTTAGGTGTCACAGACTCTTACCAATTAATTAACATAAGATTAGAAAAAAAAGATAGAATAAGAGAGAATAATACATATACGAAACAGTTTCATTGAGTTGTGTCACTTTCGAAGAACGTATGCTTCCAACAATCTTTTGACAAACTGCTTATATTAATTGATATACATAACAACGAGTTTTAAAAATCGAATCAACCATAAATGAAGAAAATGCTGACTCCAAATTCTTATTGCTGTTACTAAAACGGTTTTAAGTTTTAACCCCTTCCATTTGCTCTTTGATTTTAGGGATACATTTTATCAACGCTTTTAGTCCATAATTATAAGAACCATAAATGTCAATATCATGATGATACATTGATAGGTTGAAGATTCCTGTATATAGGCAAGGACAAACTTTGACAAGCAACTGATAATGCAAATAAAGGTGATTCAGACTAGAGATATAAATAAAAACGATTCATTATTATTTCAGGTAAGGAGCCTGGCACCTGAAATATTGGTTTAGGAACTTTATAAGGGCACCAAATTGTTTGAAAAATTTAATTAAATACGAGAGAAGAAGAATTAGATGTTTGGCACAGCCACTTTCCAAACTCGTTTGCTTTAATATAAACAATTTGTGAAGTTGCTGATGATGTCTTAGGGAAGACAATTAAGACTGCAGCTAGGAATATTAGTAAAAAAAAATGTTTGACAGAGGAGAAGGGGGCTGTACAAGAATTATCTAAGTGATAAATCATATGAAAACAAAAGGAATGCAAAGAAAGTGGAGAAAGCATTAAAATATGAACTAAGGAGGTGTTGAAGTGGAGGCCATGGATAAAATTGCCGAGGATCTGGAAGATGAAGCTAGACGGCATAATAGTAAAATATTGTACTGGCATGTAAATAAATCGAGAGGGAGTAGTCAGTCCGACTTTTCTCAGTTAAAGATAGTGTAAAAGTGAGTAAAAGTGTAAAAGTGATAAAAGTGAATAAAAGTGAAAAAGTGATGTGGGGTAACGAGAAGGTCAATCAATTAGAAAGCTTCACTTACGTAGGTACCATTAGTAATAATGGTGGATACAGTTAAGATGTAATACGTAGAATAGCCAGGCCCAGAGTGTTTTTTTTTTTTTTTTTGTAGTTAAAAATGAGTTTGGAAGAATATGAAGACAAGTCTGCGAATCAAGACTAAGATATTGGAAGCTACGGTAATGGCAGTAGTCAATTATGGTTCTGAAACATGAGTGTTTTGGAAGACAGTTGAAGATTTGTTTATTGTTTTTTTTTTTTTTTTTTTTTTTTTTTTTTCAAAGAAATTGTCTACGAACAGTTTTAGGTAACCTGTAACCGACCGTATGTCAAAAATGTAGAATAGAAATAAGTTCTATTTCACTCTCTAGGCCTATAATGATAGAAAGATTGAAGTGGGTAGGGCACATTTTACAGATCAAGGATGATACATTGCCAACGATTGTTCTTTTTGGCCATCCATACGGGGCTAAACGAAATGCAGGTCGTCTCCGAGTGTGTTGAGAAGCATTTAGGAAGGATTTAAAAGAAATTCGAACTTCTTGGGAGCGGATAAAGAGTTAAGCTTTGAATATATTACGATGGAAGAGGAGAGTGCGTGGCTGTGTTGGCCTTAAGCAGCTCGTTACTGCAATGAGTTGTTTTTAGTAATAGTAGATGTAGTAGTAGTGCTAGTATTTAATACTTCATCGCCATTTCTGTTTGCCATTTCTGAGAATTGGTCTTTATTATAAAAGACAAAAAAAAATGTATAAAAAAGAAAAAACATAGCACATACTTTTTAGTGAGGGAAAGAGAGACAAAATGCTGTCCCTTCACCCCAAAACAAATTCTAAATCCCCTTGTCCACCTCTCCCACCTAAACAAGATTGCTCTTTGAAGTTTCATCTCAATTCCCTAACAGTAAGATAAAATAGATTTGACGCATCAAAAATATAAAATTTATTGCCTTTTAACGAAGCCTGCAGGAAGCAATGTTTACAACAAAAATCATCCTTGCTTTCAGGCATAAAAAGCAAAAGTTTTTTTTTCTTTTACTGAGGGCTCAATAATAAAAAAACCCTTTGCCTTGATATTTTGAATAACGAGTGCCCTGAAAATCAGAAAAATGAGCTCCGTAAGGGGGCTGGTCCCTTAGCCCCTCTTCATCCCTGAGGGATTTCGATCTGCTGATTATCGAAAAAAAATACCAATTTTTCAGTTTAGGTTGTTATATCTTCAGAGACGTCTCAGCTACACGTTATATAGAATCATTGGATTGGGTTTCGGATAGTGATTGGCTGCAAGTTAAGGCGTTTTCAAGCAAGTTCTTCATTATGGCATTTTCAGCTATATCGCCCGCACCTTTTTACTTTTTCTGGCAGCTCAAGTCTCCATTGGTGACTTAAAGCTAAAAAGGCTAATCAAGAGCACTTGAAGTATTTTTTCAGGAATAATCAAATTCTGTTTACAAGAACTGTTTTTACTCAGCCGACTTCAGCTGAAAAAGCGACATTGAAGACAGCACTTCACCAAAATTACCAATTATTCAAAGCAAGATAAAATTTACGGATGTAAAATTCCTGGCTCAAGTAAGTACTATGACTACCTTCAACACGAGGAGGACAGCACAGGTATTTTGTCTCTCTGATAAAGATGTCTAGAAAACGGATTAACTTCATAGGCTTGTCATCAAATCCCTGTTGATAGCACGGGCTGATAAATCAAAAAGTCAAGAGTTCACTGCAGTAGACCCTGACATGCGACAGATAGCTGATACAATCCTGGGCGTCCCGGTCAACAACAAAGAAAGGGGTAAACTAACCCTTTTAGAGAGGGGTAAACTGAATTTACCCGAACGAATTCGACGCGATTCTGGTATTCATTGAACAAACCTTTAACAATTTATCAATAGCTTTCGAATGCCTCGGGAAATTCGAATATAAGAAGTTTGGGTTAATGAAAATAAAAAATAAAAGCCAGTTTGAAACTCTGACAAAGTCTATGTACGGTCATTCAGTGTTCTCTTATAGTCTTGCTATGTTTGGATAAGGTTGAGTCCTTAATTTGAAATAAAAAAGACAAATTTTTTCAACTGAAAGTAGGGAGCAACATTAAAACTTAAAAAGAACAGAGATTATTACGTATATGAGGGGTTTCGCCCCTCGTTAATACCTCGCTCTTTATCCTAAAGCTCGAATTTTGTTCCAATTCTTTAAAAATGAACCCTGAACCACCAAGGGTTTAATTACAATAAATAGCTCTTTTGAAAGTACTAAAAAAAAACTTAGCGTAAAGAGCGAGGCATTGACGAGTGTGTGAACCCCCTCATATACGTCATAATTTTGTGTTCGTTTTAAGTTTTAATGTTGCTCCTTACTTTCACTTGAAAAGACTTGTTTTTTATTTAATTTCTGATCGTTTTTTTTTAAATAATATTTGAAAATCCGGCACCCCTTCATAGAAAATTCCTTCCCCAAGGAAGAATCTATCCATGGAAAGATCCACCCACGTAACTTTCTCCTCTTTCCCCCTCCACCAGAAAAAAATCTCCCTGAAAACGTATGTATACTTTCCCAATAACCAATACTATATGTAAACAATGGGCAAAGTTCGCAACTTGCAGCCCTTCCTCCGGGGGCTGTGGGGGATTAAGTCGTCGTCAAAGAGATATTTAATAAATTTTTCGACTATTCTGAACAAAATACCTATCTCAAAATTTTGATCAGGCGACTTTGGGAAAAAATGAGCGTGGGAGGGGGCATAGTTGCCCTCCCATTTGTTTGTCATTTAAAGGGGGGCACTAAAACTTTTAATTTCCGTTAAAATGAGCCCTCTCGCGATATTCTAGGCTCACTGGGTCGATACGATCACCCCTAGAAAAAAAAGAAAAAACACGCATCAAATCTTTCTTCGGGCAAAAAGTACAAAATTCCGTATTTTTGCAGATAGAAGCTTGAAACCACTACAGTACGTTCTCTGATACACTGAATTTGATGGTGTGATTTTCATTAAGATTCTATGACTTTTAGGGGGTGTTTCACCCTTTTGTGAAAATATCGCAAGTATTCTCAGGCTCGTAACTTTTGATGAGTAAGACTAAACTTGATGGAACTTATATATTTGAAGTCAGCATAAAAATTCGATTCTTTTGATGTATCTATTTGTATCAAAATTCTGGCTAAGCTTACAGGGTCAAAACACTGACCCCCGTCCCACAACAAATAATCGATAACGTCAGGACGTGAACCTTCTTGTCTTGGGGAACACAAGATTGAAAGCCTAGTGGTCCAAACAATCAGCTAGAACGACTAGAAATGATAAACCTAAAGACGTGGGGCCCCCTCCCCACATTGACGCCACTGCTCACTGCTACTTAAATCCTTAAACCAATACGTTAGCTTCGTGGCAGTAGATTATTTATTTATTTTTCTTTTATTCCACCATCTATAAGAAGCAGTAATATTCAGAGACAGACATGGGTCTTCTTAAGCAGCTTTCACACTACGTACGTGATTTTCTATGCTAAGTGGTTAAATTGAAATATGTTATGTGTAATGTTCCACACTGAAACAAGTGCTTTCATATCAGGCCAACGCAAAAATTCATAAAACCATCATAATCATCGTCTAAAATCGTCCCAATCTTCATTGACGAACTATTCAAAGAGAAAAACTGAAAATGAAAATAAAGATTCAAGGTCTGATCCAGCGTGAAAGGCTTTATAGGATACGTTTACTAACTTTTATATTCTTCAATCACACATTGAGTTTTGTTACTTGTTTGCTACTGTTCCTAAAATCGCAGCGCCTTGTTTTTTTTTAATATTCAATTTGCCGCTAGTCTTTGAGATCACTCAGTCATGTAGTTTTAGATTACTATTGAATCTTCGCTTGAAGTAGTCAACAGGGAAACTTTTAGGGAATACGAATCTAGGAAGATCATTCCAAATCAAAGTACAACATCAAACGAAGCTGTTGTGGACCGAACTGTCTACCTTCGTGTCGGTTGAACAATGGAGGGGGGGGCACAAGAAAGCTTTACAGAAGGAGGTGAATTTATGTACTTGTAGAAAACAGCCATCGATGCTGTCCTTGACTTATGGCTATTGATTTTTCCGTAGCTTACCATAAACTGACGCAACGTGAAATCCTAAGTAAAGCTAGAGTCTACTTAGCACTGCCTACGCTACAGACAAAATTTGTTCCGTAAGATTAGATATACTAACGCAAATTCTTAAGTTATGCTCGCGTGAAAGATTCTACGGCGTAATGTGAAAGAACTGTTAAAGTTCTTATGGCGTCATGTCTTATGGTTTTACTGTTTCCGCTACCGTATTGTTTGTCTGTTTTAAGTTGAAACCTGACACTTGGCCTAAAGGTGAAAAGCGTGACTTGACATTTTAATTAATCAACGTACCCAGTGTTTCTCCCCTACAGTAGATAACCCAATTAAATATGACAAAAATGAAAGAAAACTATTATTTGTTTTGTCATACAATGGTAAATTATATTTTGTGTGAATTTAATTATTTTTTTTACTGAGGTAAATAAGGAGAATCGAAATTTAAAAGCACATAGGAATTAGCCAGCTGAAAAACTAAACTGTCCCACCAAGGCCATATCTAGGGGAATAGGGGGTTTGCCCCCCTGAAATGTTTGTCCAACTCTTAAAAACGTAACAAAATGAATATAAACAGATTTTTGATGCACTTTTTAAAGTGTCTTTGTAGCCCCCCCCAAAAAAAAATCCTGGATACGTTGTGTCCCATGAAAGTTTACATGAGTGTTGTAAGAAATTTAGTGTTCTGTTGAAAATGAAGAGTACTATCTAGAAATCTTCACTCATCGTAACTTTCAAAAAGAAGGTGCACATTATTTGAATAGATTAATAATAATGACATTTTCACTTGTCGACTTAGCGTCTAGAAATATTCTAATGGATCATGTTGGAATAATTAGCAAGATCTCAATGTGCATTGCATCATGGATCAACACTACTGAATTCATACTCTATATGTATATTTTTTTTAATCTCGATTAGCAGTTTGTAGCTCTGAAATGAATAACAAAAACAGAAACGACAGCATGGAAATAGAGCATAGAGGAAAGTTCTTCAAGAGTTTGCGAAATTTGCTGTAATTCTCAGAAAAAAAAACGAAATCAAGTTTCGTTCAAGTTTACTAAATAGTGTAAACAAGAAGCAAAACGAAACTGTCCTAGCTCCGAAGGTAAACTTCTTACAGAAATCATTCAACATCGCTGGGCATGCAGAGAATAGAACTATCTCTCTGAGCCCCTGAGATCGAAAGTTCGGAACTTTTCCGTTTAAGGACTATAAATAATACCCGGTACACGTAAACTTATTTTAAGGCCAGTCTTGTAGCAGCTTTCGTCCCACATACCTAAGCTGATAAGACCGTAACCGTAAGAGATCCCTCTATCTTGGCCTCTAATTTTTTTCAGTTTGCGTGGCCAAACTATTTAGAATTGGTTTGGCGGTCATCCCATAACTTATAAAGCTTGGATAAGACATCCAAATAAATGACAGAAAACTACTTTGGGAGTTCAATGTGGTGTCACCTGCTTTGATTGACAAAGTAACCTGATAGAATGTAAACTAAAATTACGATGTCTTTTCAATAAAATCTCAAAGTGAAATCACAAATTTTCGGCGGCTCTAGATGATAGCTAGCTCCCTGGAAGAATTCGCTGATGAGCCCTTTGCCTTCGTGACAGCCAACCGGCGCTGAAGTTCGCAAATGATTTTAAGGTAAGCTACCCTACCACCATAGCCGTAATGAATATTTATATGCTTGCAAATGAATGTGATATCCGGTTAGATTAGTTTTTTTTCAGTTTTTTTAAGACATAAAAACCAGTGACCAATTCATGCACGCCTTGACGGGGTGGAGGAAATAAAACCATTATTTTAAAATGTTTTCTTTGCTGCACATTTCGACGCTCCTTCGATGTCCCAGTGCCCCACTATCGCAGGAGAAAAAAGGAAAATAGAATAGTCACAACATGTTTTCAAGCGATTTTTGAAGTTCCTAAAAAGGTTCTTGTAATTTACTGTTAGGATAAACATAAACATCATTTATTATTGTTCATGCAAAAGTTTTGAATTTAAGTGAAGGCATTAGGCATTTTTAAACTCATTTTTTAAACATTTACTTACAACAGGAATGTCCTGTAGTGACGTAGTGGGTTTCACCTTAGCTTGGCAATACGGAACCCAGAGATCGAACCTGGCTGTACCTACACAAGGACCTTAATTGCCAAGAAGCGTCGTTAATCCGATTATTTATTTATTGCTTACTGCTATAACTAAGAGAGGGAGAATTTGAGAGGGATATTTCAAGCACTCGGTTAAAGATTTTTGGTCCACATATTTCCCATTTTGGGCTCCATATGTCACTTTACGATGCTGCCGTCAAGGCAAATTTATGCTAAGCTATAAATTTAAGCATTTGCTTTCAAAAGACATCTTAGACAGCTTTTTACGATGTTTCGGTGCCCCTATAGTGCTGGAGGAGTAAATGAATCAAAAGAGACGCATCAGCATTATTCCAAAATCGAATGTAAATGAACTTTGTTTAATTGGGTAGTTTTTTCAGAGCGTTTTTAAGTTTTCATTTATTAAGCGGGCTGAGAAGGAGGTTGAATAAAAAGGAGAGTTGTAAACTCCAAGCTAAGGATTTTTGACCATATGAATAATAATAGAACCCTTTTTGTGTTCGCTTGTCTTTCAAATACAGAAACTCGTAAGTTATAAATACCTAAATTTTTTCTAATTTTTCCTCTCCCTTTAGCCCCCCCCCAGATGGTCAAATCTGGGAAAACGACTTTATCAAGTCAATTTGTGTACCTCCCTGACACGCCTACCAATTTTCATCGTCCTAGAACATCCAGAAGCACCAAACTCGCCAAATCACTGAACCCCTCCTCCAAATCCGTCCAAATCCAAAGCTTTTTACGATGTTTCGGTGCCCCTCTAGTGCTGGAGGAGTAAATGAATCAAAAGAGACGCATCAGCATTATTCCATAATCGAATGTAAATGAACTTTGTTTAATTGGGTAGTTTTTTTCAGAGCGTTTTTAAGTTTTCATTTATTAAGCGGGCTGAGAAGGAGGTTGAATAAAGAGGAGAGTTGTAAACTCCAAGTTAAGGATTTTTGACCATATGAATAATAATAGAACCCTTTTTGTGTTCGCTTGTCTTTCAACTACAGAAATGGCATAGACAAGTGCCACTTTTAGTGCCATATGACACCGTACGATGACGTTATCGAAATGAATTTACATAAAAAAAACACATACATATGATCAAAAGTTTTGAGTCGATTCATTAAACATCTCTACGATATTTCAGTGGCGTACAGTCATGCTAGTCAGAAGACAATTTATGAATTAACACGGAACAGAGTGCGGCATTCACGCGGGCCTCGTTTTAATCTAATGGTCTAATGGAATGATCTAATGGAATGATTGCACTGTCTAAATTTATATACAGTGCTTTAAACATTCCCTGGATAGGGTTGTACCGAGCTTCATTTTTTTTTGCATTTAACCAAGCATGAACACAGCAGATAATTGAGAGGGTAAGGGGAATTAAAAAAAATGGCGGATTATATGCAAAACACATGCGCAACTATGGGGAGTTCAAGGAAGATTCGGCCATTAAGGTCCCTCACCATGCGTGAATGTAAATAACACATTTTATTTTGATTGAATTTTGTATGGGTTTAATTTTGCTTTTGCTCAGTTAACTTTTGCGTTGGTTTAATTTTCCAGTGAAATAGTATTGCTGGGCTAACTTTGCGGATTAGTTTTTGCACGAATCTCGTGAAACACAAGTATCTAACCCCCTTCTCCTCTGTTAAACATTCTGATCCACCGAAAATAAAGCAAGATTGCCTGTACTTGATAAGTGGTAAGGTGAGTTTTAGGTAACTTCTTATCTTAAATTTAATTGTAACTAATTGGCAAATATCCCAAATGTTGGTCACAAACAAGCCACACTTTTCAAGAAAATTTTACTGAAGAAATTTTTCATTTTAGCAATGCAAGGGGTATGACCAGTTTTGAACATAAAATGTATATACTAATTGTCAAGTTATTAATGAATCAAAATAAATACGATATCAATAATCTTATTTACTTAAGAGAGGATTCACACCATTTTCCTTACTGTCCCTACCCTTTTACTGGTCCAGAGTTAAGCATTGAAAGTGTCATCACCCAATTTCACCGAGGCGCCTACAATATAGATGTGTCGAGTCTTTTTGAGTTCCCACAATAAACAGGATTTAAGTATTATCGACATTTATATCAAGGATTAATAATTCGTGTGAGAAGAAAAAGAGTCGACTGCATGAGAAAAAAGAAAAATCCTTGCCAACTACGCCAAAGGGTGGAAATTGATTCTTTTGATCCTTATATTACATACCACTAAGGCTAATTGGGGGTTTGCTATGGCGTAAAAAAAAAAACAGACGAAGGATTTCAAATACCGAAAGATTATTTCATTTTGTTTATGGCAATGAATTGTTTTCCCCGTATTCTGAGTAAATAAATGATCGTGTTGATGATCATAGAAGTGGAGGGAAGCTCTCTTGACATTGGTCTGAAGTACTCCACCCTCCTAAGGAAAAATGACAAAATTCTTCTTTTAAGTGCATAACTCCGTTCCCCTTCACTCTTTTCCAAAATTACGCGCACAAATATGTTCTCTAATCTAAAAAGTTTAGTATCCAAGAGAGCCAAGCCCATACTCTACCAAACAAGAGCTAAGAGCTCATATTGCACTTGTGACGAGTCGGAAGGGCCAAGAGCCAAGAAATCATATGGCATCAGCTCTAGCAAAATTCTAAGAATCAATAGATTGATTTAAAAGGAAAATCAAAGGCTTAATGCCGGCCAGGGTTTAAAATAACAGCTCTGAGTCACGATGTCCTTCTAAATATCAAAATTCACTAAGATCCGATCACCCACTCGTAAGTTATAAATACCTAATTTTTTTCTAATTTTTCCTCTCCCTTTAGCCCCCCTCCCCAGATGATCAAATCTGGGAAAACGACTTTATCAAGTCAATTTGTGCACCTCCCTGACACGCCTACCAATTTTCATCGTCCTAGAACATCCAGAAGCACCAAACTCGCCAAATCACTAATCCCCTCCTCCAAATCCCCGGAAAAGAGCGAATTCACTACGGTTACGTCAATCACGTATCAAGGACATTTATTTACTCTATCCACCAAGCTTCATCCCGATTCCTCCACCCCAAGTGTTTTCCAAGATTTCCCCCTCCAACTCTCCCCAATGTCAAAAGATCTGGTCGGGATTTGAAATAAGAGCTCTGAGACACGAATTCCTTCTAAATATCAAATTTCATTAAGATCTGGTCACCCTTTCGTAAGTTACAAATACCTCAATTTTCAAAATTACCCTCGCCCCCAACTCCACCAAAGAGAGCAGATTTGGTCCGGTTATGTCAGTCACGTATCTTAGACAGGTTTGAATTCTTCCCATCCAGTTTCATCCTGATCTCTCCGCTTTAAGTATTTTCTAAGATTTCCGATCCCCCCAACTGCCCTCCCAATGACTTTGGATCCGGTTGAGATTTAAAATAAGAGATCTGAGTTACGAGGTCCTTCTAAATATGAAGTTTCATGAAGATCCGATCACTCCTTCGTAAGTTAAAAATGCCTCATTTTTTCTAATTTTTTCAGAATTAACCCCCCAACTACCCTAAAGAGAACGGATCCGTTTCAGTTATGTCAATCATGTATCTAGGACTTCTGCTTATTTTCCCCACCAAGTTTCATCCCGATCCCTCCGCTCTAAGTGTTTTCCAAGATTTTAGGTTTCCCTCTCCCAACTCCGCCCCCCCCCCAATGTCGTCAGTTCTAGTCGGGATTTAAAATAAGAGCTCTGAGACACGATATCCTTCTAAATATCAAACTGCATTGAGATCCGATCACCCGTTCGTAAGTTAAAAATACCTCATTTTTTCTAATTTTTCAGGATTAACCCCCCCCCAATACCCCAAAGAGAGCTGATCCGTTCCGGTTATTTCAATCATGTATCTAGGACTTGTGCTTATTTTTCCCACCAAGTTTCGTCCCGATCTCCACTCTAAGTGTTTCCCAAGATTTTAGGTTTCCCCCTCCCAACCCCCCCCCCCCAATGTCACCGGATCCGCTCAGGATTTAAAATAACAGCTTTAAGACACGATATCCTTCCAAACATCAAATTTCGTTAAGATCTGATCAATCGTTCGTAAAAATATTTCAAAAAAAAAATCGTTAAAAATACTTCAATTTTTCTATTTTTTCCGAATTAACGGGCCCCCACTCTCCCCCAGATGGTCAAATCGGGAAAAGGACTATTTCTAATTTAATCTGGTCCGGTCCCTGATACGCTTGCCAAATTTCATCGTCCTAGCTTACCTGGAAGTGGCTAAAGTAGCAAAACCGGGACCGACAGACAGACCGACAGACCGACAGAGTTTGCGATTGCTATACGTCACTTGGTTAATACCAAGTGCCATAAAAACTGAAATAATAAAAGCGTTGCCTGTTTATCATGTTTCGCTTAAAAGTAGAATTTTGTTCATATAGCAAAAATGTAAGGATATGAGACTGTTACCTTCTGTGAGGTTGAGACTGTGGCTAGTAAGAATCGATTTTAGCAAACAAAACTTATAAGAATTAATACAAAGTAAAAAAGAAAAAAGAACTAGGCCTCGGAAAATAAGACCACACAAAGTCTTGCAGTAACTGCTGATCCAGAGGTCACTGTTGCGGAGCAATATATACGCATATGACTTACAGGGGAAAATTTCGACGGTCATTTTAGGTTTCTCGTTTGCCTTGGGATTAGACAACTCTGATTTAAGTGTTATGTAGGCTACACGGACGAAGGATAAAACGATCAAGACAGCTTTTTATAGTCTTTTGTATCCTTAAAGTTCCTGAGATCCTCTTAGATGACATCCTCCGACTACGGACTGTCCGTAAGACGGACACAGATATAAAGACACACATTAACAAAAAAATAAATAAAAGGTATAGACGCTCTTGCGTTACTTTGTTGTAACAGAAAATTTTTTATAAGCAACCGCATCAGACTCAAAACCCTGTTAAAGTGCAACTAAAACCCAAACTACTAACTGCTAAGACATTAAATTAAGAGATGATGAGCCATTTTCACACATCCGATGAACACAATAGAACCCGTCTCTCTTAGACCTTGTATCGAGCACTTGCACCCTGAACCAAGATTCGCTTGAATTCCAACGTCTTTCCCTAGTAATTAGGCTAACGACTAGAGATTTTAGAGTTCTCATCCTCCACTGCAGAGGTTGAGTCAGGTGACTACCTTAAAAAGGCTATCTAATTCTTACTTATTACCAAGTTCGATTGAAATTCGATCACTACTCTTTCTAGCTGGCGACAATAGCCTAGAACACTCCCCATCCCCCTCCTCCTCCTCAAAGTTTAGATCAGGCATAGATTCCCGAAAGACATTACTAACACACTTGACTTTACTTTCCGTATTGTTTGGTTGATATTCAAAAAGTTCTTCATATAGATATTCTGATAACAAGGATGCTCGAATGCATGAGCCCCCACAGAGGTCCAATTACGTACAGACTTACACAAATAAGGCGCTAACTATTGCTTCCGATTTTAAGCTTCGTTAGAGATTTGGCAACCGATTCTGGTATATATTCACATGATAAGATTCACGAAAACCTCCTCCTCCACCCACATGTGAATTGGAAGACAGATTTTTGGAAAAAGCCAGATTTTTCCATTCTTTTCCTAAGCCACAGCTTCATATACAAACGAATTTCGAGAAAATTCCAAAAAAACCTGTTCAACATCAAAAATTTTATAGATAAAAAGGAACTCGAATTTAGGATTTCAAGATATTCCAGAATTGTTTCCAGAATAACATTCCAGAATTGTTTCCTTGGAACCCAGAATAAACACATCATTTTGGCCTTATATCCATATTTTCAGCTGTCCTAGTTTCCTATTTTAGCATTTAATCATCCTTTTATGCCGAGAGTCTGTTTTTTACTCCATTGAAAACAGCGAAGACAAAAGGCACATCCATAAAATAATGCTCTTTTGATGCTGTCGAAAATTAAGCCCTCTTTTACATTCACTGTGTTTTTGCATCGATTTAAAATATTGAAAAGGCACCATAAGGTGAGCCAAATTATAAGCCTCATATTATATTGAAACCAGCCATATAGATAAAAACCCAGGTGTTTTGATTTTTAAGCCGCCCAACCTTTTTATTCGCATAAAAACAAGTCTCCACTTTTTTACTTGGCTTACTCTCGCTTAATATTCCTTTTTAAGGTAGCAACACAAGATTATGTGAAACCTGAAATCTGCCTTTCCGTACTGAAAAACCGACTTGTTTTATGAGAAAGAGTCAAACTTTAGCGTAAAGAACTGGGCATTGAGGAGGGGCCGCTTCTTTCATATACTGAATAATTCCTGGTCGTTTTAAGTTTTATTGTCGTTCCTTACTTTCAGTTTAAGAAACTTGTTTTTTTAATTAATTTCCGATCGTTTTTGAATTAACACAGGTTTTGACTTTGGGTCACAGTACATGAATAATTAAAATGAAATTTGCATAATAATTTTACTTTTTTGGCTAAATGGCTTTCTCAAAGTTTTGATTTGACGATTTTGGGAAAAGGGGGGCGGGGGAGGGGCCTAGTTAACCTCCATTTTTTGTTACTTAAAAGGTCACTTTAACTTTCAATTTTATTTACGAACCTTTTTATTAGTAATAAATAAAGGTAAACTACAAATTAAATTACATAACGAACTTCTATATTCGTATATTTTATTACGAATATGAGGGGGTTCGCCCCCTCGTCAATACCTCGGTCTTTACACTAAAGTTCGAATTTAATTAGAATAGATAGCTCTTTTGAAATTACTAAAGATACTTTAGCGTAAAGAGCGAGGTATTGAGGAGGGGACGAACCCCTTCATTTACGTAATAATTTTTGTTCGTTTTAAGTTTTGATGTTGCACCTTACTTTCAGTTGAAAAAAATAGTTTTTTCAATGCAATTTCTCAGCGTTTTTAAATTAATCAGGTTTTGATTTTGGCTCACCGTACATCTCGAAGTTTTGATCGGTTCTCGATTTTGAGAAAAAGGGGGCCAAGTCGCACTCCAATTTTTTGGTTACTTCAAAAGGCCGCTAAAACTTTTAATTTTATTTACGAACGTTTTCATTAGTAATAAATATACGTACCTTGCAAATTAACTTACGTAACGAACTTCAATGCTCATATATTTTACTAAAGGAGTAACTATTTTAAAAAACTTAGTTTAAAAAACTAAAGGACTAACTATATTCCAGTCGGCGCTATCATTAAAATAAACCTCCGCCAGCCCACTTATCCTAGCCATCATTACTGGTTACTAGCCTACCAATAATGATTCATATAACTAGAGACATATTTTCTCTATGAATCTTAAAAAGCAGCATTTCTTAAAGAAAACCTGGAATTTCTAGTAGTTATTTGCCGTAAAAGATAACACTATTCTAAAGATTATGCAACTGTTGATTATAATGAACAAATGGGGACTCGTCGAAACGAACCAGTATTCGCACCTATCGCGTCTAGGGTCCATATTCATAGCTTGAAAAAAATAAAGCGGTACAAACCGGATAAAATAACCATTTTAGGACTAAAATTTAAAGCATAGGTACATACAATCAAAATTTTAGATGGGCACCAGAGGATTATTCCAGAGAGGAGATGTGAAGACCACAAACCAAAAAATTGTTGTATAAAAATACACGAATTGCCTATTTGTCTTTTAGATAAATTCAAAGAGATAACAACACGCCACCACGACGACAGAGACGACACATGCACTGATTTGAAATGCTTAAAGATAGGCTGGGCTACTCAGTCTCAAACTTTCGTTCGAATATCAATAACTCTAAAACAAATGCCAATTTAAAAAAAAAAAACAACAAAAAAAAAACACTTCATCGCATCAAAAATTACCGTTTAATTAATCAAATGACTGAGTCCATCACATTACTAATCAGGAAACAAGGTATTTCAAAAATTATGAAAAGTTTCCAACTCTTGAGATTATGATTGAACGCTTGTCTTCCAGTCAATTTATTTTGAGATGCAATGGAAAATAAAAGATAAATACCTGTGAAAGAATTTTAATGTTCATTTTTTGGTTCTCCATTCCCACCTTCAAAACTTAAAAAACAAACATTCTATGAAAGTAATAGGATATTCTGGCATAAACAAAAACGGCTCAAGTCTGTTATTGTAAACAATCACCATCCTATTTTTTGTATAAAAAAAAATGGAAGGACAAAGAGTTTTTGGTTTTAATGAAATGAATGAAAAAATTAGAAAAATGGGAGTACCTGGTGTTAGGAATCATTCCGAGATCCAAACAGTTAATCTATTCAGATTTATATCTATTCACTGTCAATAAAAAGGTTTCATCCCTATTTTGAACTATTTTACTTTCGTCATAGAAAGGCAGTGTGGTCTTCGAAGTTATTTAAAATCGTTTAGTCAATGTTATCAAATTCTGCAAAATAAATCAAAACCTGACATTTTTCTCCTACAGAAGCTGTTTTCTAATCCCTTTCCTTCCCTGAGAAAACAAATATTGAAAAACCTGAATAAAGGTTTTTAAACATTTCAAATTGTATAATATGAACAATAACCATCACAATAAAAGCCGATACACGATTTTTTTTTTTCTAAGGCTGGGTCCGCAAAAACGTCTATCGAGTCAACGTCCACATCAGTATACAACAATGTTATTAGTCCGCAGTATGGCAATAGATACAACCTCAACATCAGCGTAAACATCAACAAAGTCTGCAACAAACTTGGATCCATTATTGAAAAATAACACGGCTAGTGTAAGAACTGTTAACTATGAAATCTCTTTATTTATTTACTCAGAAGTAAGTGATTTTACTCAGAAGTAAATCAGCAAAAGACATTCACGCTGGAGACCTATTTTGCGACAAAATCATACCAAAGTGTACAGATTCAGCTTCGAAAGCGTTTACATTGTCGCAACTTTCCATCAAAATCAACGATTGTTAGTTGGATTAAGAAGTTTAGAGAGCAAGGGACTATGGTGGACCCATGTTCTACAGCCACAGGGGGAACTTATTCAGGCAGGAAGAAGAGTGCAAGGACAGAAGAAAACGTTGCTGCAGTGAGGGACTCAGTAGGACACAGCCCAAGGAAATCAGTGCGTAGACGCAGCCAAGAACTCCGAATGACAAGGGAGTCACTACGATGTGTTCTTACGTCTGATCTGCACCTATGCCCATACAAGATTCAAATAAATCAAAAACTAACTGATGTTGACAACGAAAAGCTAGTAACAATGTGTGAATCGTTCTGTAATGTGCTTGAAAATGATGAAAACTTTCTTGAGAACGTTTGGTTCTCGGATGTAGCCACTTTTTGCTTTCCGGGCACGTCAATAGCAAAAACAATATTTTTTGGGGTTCGAATGTTCCAGAAGAAGTGCTTCAGAGGCCGCTTCATTCCGTTAAATGTACTGCCTGGGTGGCCATGAGCAAGCACGGGATCATCGGGCCTTTTTGGTGCGAAGATAATAACGGCCGATCCCAGACAGTCAACAAGGAGCGCTACATAGCTGTTCTGAACAAGTAACGGGTATCGCTGGGACGCCGGGAAGGGATTGTGAGAGCTTCACAATGGTTTCAGCAAGACGGGGCCACACCTTATACAGCCAACGAAACTATTTCTTGGTTGAGGCAGAGGTTTGAAGAGAGACTCATAAGCAGAAGATGCGGTGTGGAATGGGCCCCGCACTCACCAGATCTTAACCCCCCAGATTTTTATCTGTGGGGTTTCCTCAAAGACAATGTATACCAGGGAAATCCACAAACAACTGAAGAGCTGAAAGCTGCCATCACAGCAAAAATAAGAGCCATCACGAAAGAGGAATATAGAAAAGTGATTCAAAACTTTGCCAGACGAGTACAAGTTTGCTTGCAACGAAATGGTGGACATTTGGAACACATCTTGGGAAAGCCATACATTGACTAAAATATAATAGAAATGGCTGAAACTCCGGTGAATGGTCTTCCATAAACTGAATAACGTGTGGTCGTAATTTGAAATAAATAGCTTTTTAATCAAAACCATAATTGAAATTTTCATGGGTACGGATCTTTTTGGGTCACCCTGTATCTAAGAATACTGTAGATTTGAAAACTAAAATAATTTCGACAATTTTGATAAGCTAGATTGCAGTGATTCTGGTTTGTTTTCCTTTCAAAAGGCCAGAGAAGTCAAAATTTTTAAAGAAAACTTCAGTGTTTTCAGATAAGTCTATTAGCTATATACATCACTTTGGAATATGGGCGCGAACCTACTCTTTGCTTTGGGCAACATTTAGACATATTAAGTTTGAAGCAAAATTGAACAAAACTGTACTTTTTTTGGAAAATTTGATGGTAAAAAAAAAGTTTTGTCCCTTATGCTTAGCACACCTTAAATCCTTTCAATTAGGTTTTCAGTGTCCTTGCAAATACGTGTTTAATTCGTTTTACCCACCGTCAAATATTACATAAAAGCTTCTTTTATTCCATTCAAAGTTTGTATAATAGACTGAAACAAGAGGTGCGAGAAAGGGAAATTAATAAGAGAAGGATCTTTAGCATATAAATACGTTCTGAGACCATACTGGCTATGCATGACATATGAAAACAAAGAAAGGAAATAATAAAAGAAAAGAGAAAAATGAAATAGGTGAAAAACGAGGATTTTATCAGCCAGTAGCAAAATATGAAAAACAAGCAAATATTTCGACAAGGACCTCCGCCAAGTCATCCTCAGTGCTCAAAAAAATAAGAAAGAGGAAAAAGAAAAAAAAGGAACAAAGAAGAAACAACAACAAAATCTAGCCTTCTTAAGTGAACTGTACGAGAGGAAAAAAGACACTGAATCAAACAACGAAAACCAACTTGAAATCAATGAAAGAAAAGTTACCCCCCCCCCCTAGATTTTGAAAACTAAATGTTTTGGTGTTTTCATTGAAAAACAAGAGCTAAGAGCTCATTTGGCACTTGTGACAAGGTTGGAAGAGCCAAGAGCTCATATGGCATGGGCTCTAGCCAAATTCTAAGAATCAATAGATTGATTTAAAAGGAAAATCAGAGGCTTAATAGCGATAGGGATTTAAAATAAGAGCTCTGAGACACGAGGTCCTTCTAAATATCAAAATTCATTAAGATCCGATCACCTACTCGTAAGTTAAAAATACATCATTTTTTTCAATTTTTTCCTCTTCCTTAAGCCCCCTAGATGGTTAAATCGGGTAAAACGACTTTATCAAATCAATTTGTGCAGGTCCTTGACATGCCTACCAATTTTCATCGTCCTAGCACGTCCAAAAGCACCGAACTCGTCAAAGCACTGGACCCCCCTAACTCCCCCAAAGGGAGCGGATCCAGTTAAGTTACGTAAATCAAATATCTACGACATTTGCTCTTATTCTACACACCAAATTTCATCCCGATCTCTCCACTCTAAGCGTTTTCCAAGATTTCCGGTTTCTCCCTCCAACTCCCCCCAATGTAACCAGTTCTGGTCGGTATTCAAAATAATAGCTCTGCGATATGATTTCCTTCTAAATATCAAATTTCATTAAGATCTGATCACCCGTTCTTAAGTAAAAAAATACCTCAGTTTTTCTAACTTTCCAGAATTAAACACCCCTCCCCAAATCCCCCAAAGAGAGCGGATTCAGTCCGGTTATGTCAATCACGTATCTAGGACTTGTGATTATTCTTCCCACCAAGTTTCATCCCGTTCTCTCCACTCTAAGCATTTTCAAGATTTCCCGTTTCCCCCTCTAACTCCCCCAATATCGCCAGAAACGGTTGGGCTTTAAAATAAGAGCTCTGAGACACGAGGTCCTTCTAAATATCAACTGTCATTACGATCCAATCACCCAGTCCTAAGTTAAAATTTTTCCTCTCTCTCCAGCCCCCAGATGTCTAATCGGGGAAACGACTGTTATCATTTCGATTTGTGCAGGTCCCTGACACGCCTACCAATTTTTCTGGTCGCAGCACATCCAGAAGCTCCAAACTCAAATTCGCCAAAGCACTGGAAATCTCCCCCAAAGAGAGTGGATCCGTTCCAATTATGTCAATCACGTATCTAGAACTTGAGCTTATTCTTCCGATCAAGTTTCATCCCGATTTCTTCACTTTAAGCGTTTTCCAAGATTTTCGGTTTCCATGATTTCTGTTTCCCCCCTCCAACCCCCTATGTCCCCGGATCCGATTCGAATTGACCATGGAGCCTCTGAGACATAAGACATTTCTATATATCAAGTTTCATTAAGATCGATCACCCATTCGTAAGATATAAATACCTCAATTTTCAAGTTTCCCAGATTTCCGGTTTCCCCAACCCAACTCCCCCAATGTCACTGGATCTGGTCGGGATTTAAAATAAGAACTTTGAAGCACAAGATCCTTCTAAATGTCAAATTTCATTAAGATCTGATCACCGTTCGTAAGTAACAAATACCTCGTTTTTTCTAATTTTTCCGAATTAACCCCCCCCCCCACCCCCAAAGAGAGCGGATTCGGTCCGGTTATGTCAGTCACGTATCTTGGACTTCTGATTATTCTTCTCACCAAGTTTCATCCTGATCTCCACTCTAAGTGTTTTCCAAGATTTCCGGTCTCCCCCCCACTCCCCCGTAATGATACTGGATCTAGTCGGGATTTAAAATAAGAGATCTGAGTTACAAGGTCCTTCTAAATATGAAATTTCGTTAAGATTTGATCACTCCTTCGTAAGTTAAAAATACCTCATTTTTTCTAACTTTTCAGAATTACCCCCCCAACTCCCCCAAAGAGAACAGATCCGTTCCAGTTATGTCAATCACGTATCTAGGACTTTTGATTATTTTTCCCACCAAGTTTCATCCTCATCCCTCCACTCTAAGCGTTTTCCAAGATTTTAGGTTTCCCCCTCCAACTCTCCCCAATGTCTCATTGGTCCGATCGAGATTTAAAATTTGAGCTCTGAGACAAGATATCCTTCTAAATATCAAATTTCATTAAGATCCCACACCCGTTCGTAAGTTAAAAATGTTCATTTTTTTCTAATTTTTCCGAATTAACCGTCCCCCCACTCCCTCCCATATGGTCGAATCGGAGAAACGACTATTTCTAATTTAATCTGGCTTGGTCCCTGATACCCCTGCTAAATTTCATCGTCCTAGCTTATCTGGAAGTACCTAAACTAGCAAAACCGGGACAGACAGACCGACAGACCGACAGAATTTGTGATTGCTATATGTCACTTGGAAAATACCAAGTGCCATAAAAAACAAACAATTACAGTAAGGTAGAACATGTAAAGGTTCTAACTTGTGTTTTACCCCAAAAAATCCTTGCCCTACCTCAGCATTTTATGAATTGGTGCCTGTGGACTCAACGAAAACGAAGGAAGAATACTAGAGCATAGATTTGGTTTAGGAGAAAATAAATATCCTGAATAGCTACAGGTAATTTTTGTAGACTTCAGACTGATCAATTTTCTCTTTAGATCTTAAAGCGATCACACAAACTATGTTTCTTTATAGTGTTTATTGGATAGTTGAGGCAAAATAAATCTATAGGCTAAAAAAGAGTGGACTAGAAAAGAAAACATAAATATTGGGGGAAATTTTCATCAGCGTATCTTTAATTCCATGAGAGAAAATCATCTTTCCTCCACTGCATATCCAGCTGGGTTTAATAAAGTAGCTTGTTAAGGCTCTTGATAAGATTGGATCATGCTTTGCATATATATATATATATATATATATATATATATATATATATATATATATATATATATATATATATATATATATATATATATATATATATATATATATATATATATATATATATATATATATACATAGGAGGGGAAATGCCTCAATTGAGTACGGAAAGAATTAAAGCAAGAATATTTGATGGCCCACAAATAAGCCAGCCGGTTAGACACTGACTTCGTAAATTCATGAAAGAGATCAAACGAAAAGTCTGGGCTTAGGGTGTCAATTCACGAAAATGTAGGGGAGGGACTTCTCCTGTAATGAAGATGCAAAAAAAAGGTGTTTTCCAAATTAAGGGGGCGCTTTTGAGAGTTAGCTTAATTGATGACTGTTTCGTTATTTTCTTTATAAAACAGATGATAGCTATGCAATGTTTCCAAAATCCCGTGAAATTCGTTAAATGATATAGCTTAAAAAATTCGAGCTAATAGGCAAAGATCAGTGACATAATTTACCTTAGGACATAGAATTAATAGAAAATCGCTTTCCAAAATCTGGATACCAAAATCATTGTTGGCCTCTGTATCGATTTGACAATAGTATTGCCGATAAAAAGAACCCAACGATAAAAAAAAATTGTCTATTATATATTGCTTATTATATATTATAACTACTTCTAAGTGCTTATTGATAACCATTTGCTAAATACAAGCCCTGTTAATAAGTTTTCACGTTAATCACAACTAGTAATCTAATCAGCTACTATTCGATCCGTTTATGTAGCAAAGATAAACGGACCACCAAGCTCATATAATGTAATTAGGTATATGACAACACCCACTTCATATAGCTTTTGGGAAGCAATAAATTATAACGATTCGCTAAGTCTAATCATTATTGGTCTTGTCTAGATACGCATACACACAAACCTTTTTTGTGCAGTGGGAGTGGAGTAATGGAACTGTACGGAAATTAGGCCTATATAAAAAGTGGTAGAATTTAGACTTAATAGGAAAGTGGGAGAGGGATTACTCACCGGTACCCCCCCCCCATGCATGCCCAAGGAGAGTCCCCATCCTTTTTAAGACCAAACCTCCTCTGTAAAATATAATTTTTGCTCTAGAACGAAACTGACGGGTTTTATGTTTGAAATTTATTTCATAAAACATTATTACTCACAAAAAATTTCTTCTAGTAGGGATTGTGTTTAGGGGTGTTTTTTGCTGGTTGTAATAATGTTTACACCCCTCCCACAAATAAACTTATACGAACGTATCTGATCGCCAAAACCCATTATTTTTACTTTAAAAATTTATTGTCCAATAAAAAAACGCGGTTGCACTTTTCTTCGTCACCCTTTCATAGCTTATTAATCGTGTTCAAACCATGCATTGGACTTCCAGTGCTGCAGCAACGCATAAGATTTATACTCTAACGGAGTTCAGATTTGCAATAACATTTTGCTGTAGCTGTTAAATTTATTTGACATAATTCATTGTCATTAACATTAATTAACTGACCATGAATGTATGTCATAAGATATTTTTGAACGGAACGTGGCAGCAGACTCCTTAACCTGGAATAATTTGTAAATATGACTAATAAAATAGTAGAAATATGATGATATGTGGCATGCATGTTATCCAAGGGCCACGTGCAGTCTTCGGCAAGCATTCCATCATTCGAGAGACCACTCTATTTCGAGTCGGAAGAAATATAGATAGAAAGAAAAAACTCGAGGCGAGATAGAAAGGATAATTAAAACAAAAATATGAAAAATTTAAATGAAATAAATAAATAATGTAGGCCACTTGGCTGTAAAGTTCTTGTCATGCAGCAAAGGATTTGATTTGCAATTAATGATTTGCTTTCATAACACGTTGCTATATTTTTTTTCCTTGTTGTTTTTTTATGCTTAAGAATTCCAACCAAGTAATCGGGGAGTTGTGCAAGCTGACCAGCAGTCGCATCTAAAAGCAAAATTTTTAGAACTCAGAATCGGTTGCTTTAATCAGAATGCAGGGTGGGGTTCACAAAAACGGCATTACAGTAATTTTATAAAATAGTGTTTCTACTTCCGCGTATACCGGCAGTGGGCTGTTCACTGAGAAAACCAAAGACATGTTTTTTTTCTTGAGCAGAGCAGAGGGAGATGACACGAAGATACATTTCCGAGGGCCAAAGGCATATGCCTGTTAGTGAGGGTCGACGCAGTATGTGGTTCCTCAGTATCTAAATTAGGCACCTCGGGCAGAAGGACCAAGCAAGCTAAGGGAGGTGACAAAAAGCCGACAAGGCTGGGCTTTTGCTAGCTAAGAAACATTTTTTTTTCGAGTATACATTAGTCAAAAGGGATTAAGTTAAAGTGCAGTCGACTTAGGAAATACAATAAATAGGCTTATTCTGAATTTAATGAACTGGGTTGCGGTTCTGAAGCGAGTCGAGAAATCCAAATAATTATGAATTTTCTGAATGCAATGAAGAAAGAATTTTACTACTTTAATGATTGTGCTCTAATACCCAAAGGATATGTTATCCAGCTCGATTTCATTAAGCTTACCTATAGAACTGAGATAAGATAGGAAAAAGATAAGAAAGCAATATACCATAAAGTTCCTCATTCAATGCTCCTTCCCACCCAACATGATAATCACTACCGTCATAACTATCCCAGTTGTCCCTCCTTTTTAATGAGGGTTGTATATAGTTCCGGGTTGTGTACAGTTTTCCCAAGTTTGTGGGTTTGCCAATACTTTGTGTGCTTATTTCTCATCGAGAGTTGGTTCATAATGCGAAAAAAAAACAATTTGAAAAAACAACACACAACAAACAACCAATGTACAGACTTTAGAACCAGCCCATGGCTAAATCTGACCCCATTAGGAGGGGAGAGGAACAGGGGCAGAACAGCGACAACTTTTCGGGTAATGATTTCTTTTTTTTTTCCTATCGGATTTCTGTCCCATAAGTAGCCTTAACCCTCGGTCCCGAGTGGTCAGGTATTCAAAGCAGGACAAATTGTAACAAACATGTCAAACAAGGTGCATGAGCTGGAACACTCAAGGAAAGCAGGAGGATCAAAGGGGCCCAAACAAAGGATCAAAATGCCTTAGGAAGAGGGGGTGACCTCTAAGGCTTTTTTCCTTAATAGAGTGCAATTAATGTTTAAAGAGGGGAGGTGGCAAGGCCATGACACCAGTTTTTTCAATTCCTTTTTTTTAGCTTATAACAGCTGGTGTTAGTTGAAAATTGCTCAGAAAAATTGGCAACACTTTGGGTAGGCTAACACTTGTTTTTAATACTTATACTTCATATTATGCAGCATATTTCTATCGGTCAGATTTTCAAGTTTCTTTTCATCCCTATCTACATATAAAAATACTCTGAAATAATATATTTGATCAACTGAACTCAATTCTTATACATTGGGATCGGCAATAACATGATGCTGAATTCAAATACCTATTAATAAAGAAATGCAATGATTTGAGTGATGAAAAACAACAAGAAAAAGTCTGTTGAATTTACTTGGTAAGCTTTACTTGGTCTTTTAAAACACCAGTTGATGACAAATAAGCAAAAAGTCTCAAGCCCACAAAATCAACAACTTTTATGAAGACCCTAGGGCTTAATTATTATCATATATGGAAGAAGTTTTTCTAATTATTTACAAAGGTTCCTTGTCTTAAGAAAACGCTAGGCTATTGTAGTATAAGAGCTCCTTTACATTCCCAATTAAATGGTGTTTCCAAATATAATGGTTAGATACAGTCCGGAAGCCACACATACGAGTAGCCCTGGGCTATACACAAAAATTTGGAAGAAAACACAACAAAAATAAAATCCTCCCTCTATAATATGGAAAAAGTTCTTTGAACCAGATTTCCATGGCTCCTTCCATTTTCGTCCACGTTTTTCCAAATTTCATACACAAGATAGGCTAGGGTTATATCTGGACATTAGGTTGGGGGAAATCTTCACGGTAACAATCATGATATTTGAAAAGACGGAAACAGTCTGTATTGGAGGTCATACGCTTCGCTCTATAGGTAATGTTACCTGTAAGCAAGCCTACTTTGCGTATTTTTAGTTTGCCCCATGGAGGAGGAGGGTCAACCAGAAACGGATGTACTTCTAGAATTAACATTTCTAAGTGCTCTAAACTGGAAACTATACTGTTTCGCAGCATAGTTTCCAGTTTAGAGCACTTGAAACGGAAGTAAACATTTCCCAGCCTTTTTTAAGCTCTTTCCAAATATTTAATCTTCCAGTTTAGAGCACTTGGAACGAAACTAGACATTTACCCTAAGCTGTATACAAACTAAGCATCACTTAAGTCTTTACTTTATTATATGCAACATGTTTCTGTTAATCAGATTATCATGTTTCCAACCACTTAGGCCGAATGCTTTTCAAGGATTTATAATGCTGCTACCTGTTTTATGACGCATCACGAGATGAAAAGCAACGACAAAATATGTTATTTAGGGCTGCATCTACGACCATTAGGGGAGGGGGGATACATTGTCCCAAACGCGAAAATGATATTTTGAGAAAGCAAAAATAAGAAATTTAATGGTGCAACTCTTATTTTACTAACACGTTACTTTCTGAGGGGTCAATAGTACAGACTGGCATGAAAAAAGAGGGTTTATACGGAGCATAATAGCCTAGTACTATTCTTTCGTTTATATAATATTTCCATTACCAGAGGAATCTTGATGCATATTTAACCTACCAGAGTATAGAATGGTACATTTATTCCTTCTTTCTAGGTTCTGCAACCAAAAAATAGAAGGAAAGCCTAGCCTATGTCTAACCATAGATTTCGAAACCTCTTGTGAGGCCCAAAACAAAATTTCAACGGTAGCGATCATACACAGAACAAGCGTTAAAAGGTGCAGCGGTCCTGTTGTAAATCTTTCAACTTGCAAGTGATTCCAGACATCGAAAAATGAAACTTTCAGGGATGGGTCTACAGGCTAAAGTATGTCCCGGGAAGGTATTTTGAAGTACCCACCTCCACTCCTTCTTCCTCTAGAGGGCCCTGACCTTTGATGACCTTTAAAAATATGTGTGTTATAAAACTGAAACCTTGCAAAATAGATCTTCTGCTTAATTGAAGTACAACAAAATTGTTTTCAGCTTCATAATTTTGCTCAATCCCATTTTATAAGGTTTTAAAGATATGCAAATAGATTTCCTAAATTTTGAAAAAAAAAATATTGATGTGGCTCAAAATTCTACTCAAATAACAGGAATTGCATTTTCAGAGCTAAAAGCAGAGAAAAAGCAACTAGTAACTGAAAATTAAGTAACTAATTTCAATAAGTATAGACCTGTCATGTAGGAAATTTGAGGGCCCTCTAGAGGGAGAAGGAGTAGAGGTGGGTACTTTAAAATACCTTCCCGGGACATGTTTTAGCCTGTAGACCCATGCCTGAAAGTTTCATTTTCCTAACCTAAACCCTTTCCGAGATTGCAAGAAGTCAATTAACTAGAATTTTACCAATTATTTAATTCGCTACCTTTGCAAAAATATCCTTCCTTGGCTGAAAAATAGGATACTTGATCAGCTTGGAGACATAATATCCGACTTCTGAATAATAATTGACGCTGACTCATTCAGCAGAAACTTTTTTAATTTCACAATCACTTTAACCAAACGAGTAATTTGCTTTAGCTAACTACAACAACTGCTCTCTACCGATACGTGCCAGTCTCTTCTCTCGGATAGTAACAATTCGCGAAACCCTTAAGGTACTATTCCTTTAGCTACAGGTACACTGCCTTTGAGCAAAAAAACAACACCTTTATTTGACATGTACAGACTGGTAGAGAAGGGAGAAAAACATGGTTGTGAGAGCGCATTTCCGAAGATCTATTCAGTTTCGCAGGAAAAAAAAGACGGAGAACCTACATTAGAGATTGAATATACATAAACACAAAAATCCTTTTAAGACCTGAGGCATAGCTGAAAATCAATGTAGAGGTGAAAATCAAGCTTGCTGACTATAGAAAGAGCAAATGTGTAGAAGCATAGGTTATCCAGCAACAAATTAGTTTTCTCTGAAAAATATTTAGTCATTAGTACTTGGCGCTAAGCGTATTCGTTTTTTAGTTTAAATGTATCACAGAAAATACTCCTGCTTTCTATACGGCTTTAATATTTGACACATTTTTTAGAGTCAGTAATTTGACCATGGAAAAACGTGTTTAGACAGCCATTACATTACAAAGAATGATTTGGTCAAGTATTGTTATAAAATTTCGGTCAAGAGGGCCTCCTGCAAAAATTTTCGGGATGTACCAGCGCAATGTGTCTCGTTAGTTTATGAGTTTATAACGGCTTAGGCTCAGCGCCCACAGGGCAACTATTTTGAGACTAGAATTGCTAACCAATGCCGCACGCAACTGTTCCGTGACCATGGCCTCGAAGTAGAGTGGGGACCAGGGCTAATCTCCAGCATTTTTATAGGGGAGGGCAAGAGGGGTCCATAACCGGATAGTCAAAGGGCATGGGATGCATAATAATTTTTTCTCCTCATTATTGGGGGGAGGGTGGCAATTGCCCCCTTACCATCCCTAAACAACACCCATAGTAGGGGCCCACCCACGAGTTAATCCAGATGAGACTGGTTTCCAATCAGTATAAAACCGGTTTCGTATGAGCCTCCAGCCGTGGTCACTTTGCGACGTAGAGTGTTGTCTCACACATTTTAGGAGCTATCACGTTGATATTGTCCATTTATTTTGTGTCTCAACATGTCAGACCAGGAATTAAATGTGAAATCTGTAGGAGAAGTGGAGAAGCATAAGAAGTGGAGTACAACTTTAAACTTCCAGCGTACTCAAGGAAAGACGTGACAGAGAAAGCCTGGCAAATGGTGACAGCTGAAGTAAACATGTCAGGTGAGAAAGTTCATAATATATATCTCAGACAATAAAATTGTATTTTTTATATGAAAATACAAAGTTTTGCAAATTTGCTTATTTGACAGTTGAAAAGAAAATTAAACATTTTAAAAATAGCCTAATGTCACTCCGTGTTTTGCCTTCCTAATACGAGTTTTCACTGCCACGATAGCGAAGCGCGAGGAAAAAGGAAGTAGTTTGCCATATAATTCCTCAAAGTAGTTGATGAAGATCCTTCATTGATCACCAGGTTTTGTATTTGTATGTCGTATGGTATATCCACCACAGTCCACTTAATTGCATAGTCTTGAGTCCTGTACTCCATTCCCTCTGGTTTCCGTACGAAGCTGTGAAGGAAGTAAGCCGCTTTTATTATCTTATTCACTGTTTCTGGATCACGACATCTTATGGGCCCATTTAATGCAGCAGACTTTTCTGCTGCCATTTCCAATACACATTCTATGGTTTTTCACCATCGGCTTAATCTATAGTTAAAGGCCATCTTAATATTGTCGAGATTTTTGTTTGAATAGGGTTTCAGTAAATTCCGTGATAATGGAAACGCTTCATCAGCAGCAAAGTAATAAGGAAACGCAGAGTTTATTCCGTCATTCCGCAAAAAAGAAGGAGGAGGGATATCCAAACCCTCGTGAGTTACCCAATAGCTCATTGCACAGGCTTTGTAAATGCCTCCATCACTGTTACGTCCAGCGAACCCTGGTTCAACCATGGTGAAAAGGCCATCTGCATCGCAGCATGTCATTAGTACGGTGGAATGGAAGTGCTTATAATTGAAGTTTTCAGAACCTGTGTTTGAGAATTTTTCTATTGTTATATGCTTTCCGTCCAAGGCACCAATGCAAATAGGAAAGTTCCATAACAGTTCAAAACGATCAGCAATATGTTTAGAATCAACTCTTGTGGGTATAGGCATATAATTATCCTTAAGTTTATCCCAGATTATATCCGTAATCTCCTTGATTATCCTTTTGATAGTAATCTCACCTCTTGCAAAGTACAATGAAAGTGCCACTAAAGTTTCATCTGTTCCTAAGTACCGGTAACAAAGCGAACATAGCAATTAATACTTATTTAAAAAAAATATATACAAAAAGAATAAAATATAAAGGGTAATTTGTTTCTTGGTAATTGTCCGATCAAGCAAAATCACTAAAGTGTTGAAGACAATTGTCCACACAACCTGATTATTAACTAGATGGGTGTTGAAAACTATTGTATTTAACCATTTTTCATTGTTTTCTGACTTCTACGTGATAAAAACTGTTTTAATTTTTGCGACATTAACGTAAAACTTTCCAACAGTTAAAGAATAATAAAACATTAGACAAGTGTAGCTTGCTGTTTGAACTATTTTTTTTTTTTTTTAATGAAGTTATTTGTGGTGTTATATTTGTTGTTGTTTTTTTTTTTTTTTTTTTTTCATTTCAGTTGCTTAATGCAGAGAAATGGTATAATCTGTTCACAGTTTTTATACATAAAATGAAACCTCCACCAAATGGATCTGGGTGAAAAAAACATAATATTTAGAAGAAGCCATGCAATTTTGTTTGCCTTTCATTAAAACATCAGCTCCTTCTTCATTAGGGAATTTGCCATTAGCAACACTATGTTCTGATGCCAATGAAGGTGTTGTGGAAGAATAAACTCCTCAAGATAATGCCTCTTATGTAGAATTCTCGGATACGGTGTCCTCAATAGCCTCCCAAGCGATGCCTGAAGATGCAACTCCACCACCTACATAGTACTTGTCCTCTCGGGACAAGAAGACAAATTTCACATAAAAAAACCGAGCGTCATCGAAGTATGACGCTCGGTCATACTTCGAAGTATGGCTGAGTATTTCAAAACTACCAAAGGTAAACTAAGTGCAAATGAGACAGAGACTACGTCTGGGAAAATTGACAAGCAAGAGCGTCTAAAAATGTTTTTTCTTAGGTTATTGACAAGATAGCAACTATATCACTGCACCAACCACCAATGTCTATATACCACAAAATAGTCTCACCGCATTCTAATTCATCTCATATGTCGCAATTGTCATCGCATTCGCAGGCAACAGAATTATATCAACATTTTTCTCAAAATATGTTAAATCCAGATAATTTTTATGATCAGAACATTTAAATTTCTGATAGACAATTTTTTTTTATTCGATACAGTTATGTTTACTTTAATTTAGTTAGAAACAAATGTTTGTAAAATCAAAAATATAAATAAAATTTCGCTTACCTCAAAAGGTTCAATATTCCTTTTGCCGCAGGCACACATTTCCTCTTATTTGTATCCATTTTTTCGACGAACAGACGGACAATCCTTGTAAACTTCAGGTAAGATTCCTTAAAAATTCGGTAAAGTGCAATTTTCTATCTGTTTGAGACAGTTCTTTGCTGCTAAGAACAGACGAGACTTTGCATTCTTTTCCAAGTAAGGATGGACCCAATAAACATACCATTGATTATTGAAACATAATTGATCCAAAACCACTCGCGTCCATGGGTGGAGAATGGTTTCATTTTGGTTGTAAGCTGGTCTTGAAGCAGTTGCAGATGAGACTAGTTTCCAACCGTTGTCTTGAAACAGTTGCCCCGTGGGCGCTGGGCCTTAGACTATCAAGTTAAAACTCTCAGGGTATGTTGTGGCGGATTTTGAATACCCGAAAGGCATTATATGCGTACTAATGCGATCGCTGCAACTAGTAAGGCTAATGGTATTAAAGTGAACTTGCAGGGAATGTTTAAGGGGAGTTTAAACTAAATCAAAAATCACTAAGTGCATGCAGGTTGTCAAAAGGGCATATAAGCATTATTTTAGGAATGCTAGCATGCATTATTAGGGTATGAAGATCAAAATTTCAGGATAATGTTAAGTGGGATGTTGAACAAACCAAAAGATGCTATGTGCACATCGCCACTAATTGCCACTGTTATTTATGTTACGACTACTACTTCTACTGAGGCTAAGGGCATTAGGATGAAAGTTTCAGGGAATATTTAGAGGGATTTTAAAGCTAAATCAAAACACACTGTGCACCTCCAGGAATGTCGAAAGAAATATTGCTACTGAGTCTAAACGTAGGAGGTGACCTTTAAGGGAATGTGTCAGGACAAGGCCGTATACAGGGGAATAGGGGATTTGAGGCGTCCCCTCAAATATTTGTCCGGCTCATAAAAACGTAATGGAAATGAAAATGAACAAATTGTTAATGCCCTTTTTAAAGTGATCTGTAAATGCTTACGAAAAATAAATCTTTTTGCACCCCCCCCCCCCGACTGAAAAAATCTTGGATAAGGCCCTGTGCGGGGAAACTAAATAAAATCAGACACTCTTTAAACATGTTGTCAGAAGGATGCATCAGTAATATCCCAGCAATGGTCGAACATATTAAGTTGAAGCTTTCAGGGCGTGTTAAAAGGAATAAACATATTGATACTACTATTCATACTATATATTGATAATACATTATTGATAACTATTACTATTATTATATTGATTACTATTAATGATTACTATTATTGATACTACAATATTGATACTATTAATACTATCACTACTGCTTTGGCTACTGCTAGTACTACTGGCCACCACTAGTATTACTGAAGCAATGGGTATTACGGTGAAACTTTCAAGGAGTATTAAGGGGGAGATTTAACTAAATCGACACCACTCAATGTGCATGCACTTTATTAAGGGGTAAAAGGTATATCCGGAAAACAAACTTAGAGTATTAAGTTTAAACTTTCAGTACGTGTATGTTCAGGGAGAACGTGAACCAGCCATATGGTACTATATGTACACTGCTACTACTATATCTACTGCTATGAGTAATACTAGAATCCAGGCCAAGGGCATTAAAGAGGAATTTTCATTAAGACTTTTCTACCAACGCAGCTGAGATATAAACGGTGACAGCTCTTCTCGATGGTGATGGCTGCTTGATGAAAAAATACTAATAATTTCGACGATTAAACTTTGTTAGGAATACTTAGCTGATAGATATTTCAACTATTATGCAGGAGTTCTGAAACGCCACAGCCATTTCATTTCTACCAGATTTCTGCTTCTCTTGATGTATAACGAAGGAGAACAGCGTCCAGCCAGTGATTTTTGAAGTTTCCAACTCCGTTAATAGGCCCAAATACGTTGTAAATTAAAGCTGTTGTAAATTAACATAAATCAATAAATGAAACTCAGAACGAGCAAAACGTACAACAAATAGCCGATTCAAGCAGAAACTTAAGACGAGCAGAAAATATTAGGAGTAAGGCTGAAGCTCCCCTTCTATTCTTGCCTTTACTGAAAAACAACATCTAGATAACTTCGAAGACCACACTGCCTTTCCAGGACGAAAGTAAAACAGTTCAAAATAGGGATGAAATCTTTTAATTGACAGTGAACAGATATAAAAAATTTTAACTGGATATTTCGAACACATACACAGTGTTCATGTACACTGTATATGTGTTCAAAATATCCAGTTAAATTTTTTTTATATCTGTTCACTGTCAATTAAAAGGTTTCATCCTTATTTTGAACTGTTTTACTTTTATAATACATCTAAAATGTTTTTTTCTTTGTAAGTGTAATAAATCCAATATTATTTGGACTTTCACGAATTAATATTAGTATATAATTAAACTATCAATGTTTTTTCAGCAGTTTTGGTTATGATGGTATTTTTTTTTTTTTTTGATATTATGAGAAATAGAAACACACAGCTTGAAATAAGCATTGTTGTCATTAAAGTGCAAACTAAGTTATAGTTTTTAGATGGCACGTGTTTTTCTAGCCCTACTTCTCGTAGTTTCTGCTCGTTTTTACCTTGACTCGGTTATTTATTGCGATATCTGCTCGTTTTGGATTTCAGTAGATATAGCATAATCAATACTGCCGTAGCCCTGGAATAAGGTCCTTTCCCAAAGAATATGAAAGCGATGCACTCTTACATGGCCAATAATGGCTAACGATTGAGCCAACTTGGTAAATTCCATCACAGACGTGTTTAACCGGCTCATTTTGAACTGCAAGATAACACGGTTCATGAGCACTGACTTTTCAATTTGGGATTCCCCCTCTTTATGAGTTTAACCTGCATATTCTGAACTGTCGGATAATAGGTTTCTTGAGAGGGGGGTTCCTCGTCTACACGTCTTTAGCCGGTTTTTATTTTGAAATGTGAGATGATAGGTTTCATGTCAATGAAATTCAAGTAAATGCGTTTAAATTTATTCAGAATTCTGTCTAAAAGTTTGATGAGGAGTTAGGTAGTACCACAGTCCTAAATGAGACATTGTAAACTTTAATGAACTTTAAAGTATAATGTTTATGCATCAGCTTTGAAAAAACATTCGTCAAACCTAAAGAAGTTAAATATAACTTTTTTCTGCTCACAAAGTCTTAATAAAGCTCTTTTTACTAACTACACTTTTCATAATCCTTATAAGCCTTTTTCATTTAAGGCAGTCAAAAAAATTTGCAGTATCTTATTGAAAGGGGTTATCGAGTATATAGAACAGTGAAGCTGTGTTGGCCTCAAGCAGCTTGTGGCTGTAGTGAGCTGCTAGTAGTATTATTAGTATAGGTCTAGGGAAATCAAAAATTTCAATTCTTTTTACCCGAAGTACCAAGGTCACTGATAAACTAATTCTTAGGGATCTTTTTATACTTTTCAGTATTAACAATATAAAAATTTACATATATGATATCTTAATTTAAAAAATAATGAAAACATGAGATTTTTGACCTCGGGAACAAGTTTTGTTTTTTCATAGCGAGTTTTCTGAATGTTTTAACACAAAGGGAGTCACATTCGATGAAAATAAATAGTACAAAAAGGGATAAAATAGGTTAAAGACTAGAAAGGTTTGAGTAAGTTAAAGGGTTGAAGGGGTTAAAGTCACTAGTTGCACAAAGTTTTGGTTTATATTAAGTTATTTTATATTAAGTTGGCATACCAACTTATAGTAAATTAACATGTCCGTTTAACCCACTCAATCCTGTATTTTACTTCACCCTTTTTATTCTTTCTAACCTATTTCAATATGTTTTGCCCCAATAATTTTTATTCAATGCAAGTTTCAGTATTTGAAATAGTTGACATATTTGAAAGTTTGAACACATTGTGTTGTCAAAATATAAAAGATGAAGACATTAGAAGAATCAAAATATGAAATTTCACAAGTTTTTGATTTGTGACGGCTGTTAATTGTCAAATTGTGAAAATTAGGACGAAGAAATATTCAATTTTGAAAAAAGGGTACATTTTTGAAAGATTTAATGATTTTTGCTGTCATAATATGAAAAATAAAAGCCTTTGCGGTACAAAAATGTAAAGTGTATTATGACTCTACAGAAATAAAGGCTCTCAATTTTTATATTGTGAAATTAAGATCTAAGAAATGTGGAATTTTGAAAAAAGGTGTATTTCATGAAGCTCATTATGCTGTCCAAATTTAAAATTATAATGGTTAGAAGTGTGAAATAGAAGTTAGAAGTGTGAAATTTTTAATATCTTAAAATTCTCAAAACCTGAGTTCTTCTAGTTGTAAAGGTATGAAAACTAAGTCTGTCACTTGTTCAATTTTGAAAAAAGCTGTTAATGATTCAAAAATGTTTAAGGCTTTTGGCTGTCAAAATCTGAAAATTCAATCATAGTATTATAAATTTAGAAAAACATTGAGATTCCGTGAAGGGTAAAGTCACAAGGTTGTCAAAATGTTAAATGTCTACTAGTGTGAAAATGTGAAATTGTTAAGATGATTATATTTTTGATAATGATTATATTAAGATGATTATATTTAAGAAGGATGATTAGCCCTTCTTAACCGTTGTTTTATGTTGAAGTAGATCAGCCATTGAAATGTATCTGAAAAAGCTGATCTACAAGACGAAGCAGGAGGAAAAATGACCTACTAGCAAAAATTCTAACTTTTATACCTTTTTTAATGTATGTTTCAGTTGTAATACATTGCCATGGTCTGACCTAATCTCTTGTGCAATATAGTCAAATAATTTTGCAAAATTTGTTTATTTCTGCCTCATAAATACGATCATGAGCTTATTTAGGTTGACAAACGAGTTTTGTGGCCAACATATGATTCGCCAGAGTTGCACTGATAGGTAACATCGACAAAGGGCCGCGGGAACCCGGAGCGTTGGCCACTTTCATAGGGCGATTGCTGATATCTTCTGTTTGTAGCTTCAGGTGCTTGATATTCATCATATAGGCGACGATAAGTTTTGAAAATATATTCCTTTCCCTCTTGTTTTATGCATGATTTGTCTTAATTTTCAAAACTTAAAATTAAAGGATTAACACAAGCGAAGAGCCTCGAGAACTTTTTCTTATGAATTTTCCTCAAGCCTACTTCTAATACACTTTCAATAGTTTGGGGCTGCTATTGTGTTAACCTTAGAAAAGAACTCTTCTTTATATTTCAAGCTATGAGTTTACTTCTCTCTTAGGCTTATCTTCCCTGTCATTGCCATATAACTCTTTTTAAGTTCTCAGCAAAATCAATTAAATATAACTACCGGCGAGTGTGGCAAAGTGGCAAATTTTTAACATACTGTTCAGATGGTACAATTTAATCTCTTAAGGTACTATTTTAGTGAGAAAACTGGTTCAATGCACTTTGCAGCGTTGGCAATCCTGATTCCAGTCAATCTTACGATTCAGACACATTTTATATGTCTAGTATAGCTTGTATAGTATAGCATTTTGAACAAGATTGAGAACAAGATTGAACAAGAACAAGATTTTGGATGGGTGGAGGTGAATGTCGTATACACTCAGCTTTTTCACCAAGATTCACCAGTGATGCTGTAGTACATATCCCCCTTCATTTCACCCAACCCAAATGCCCAGCACAAGATGCTCAATTTCATAATTGAGCCAAGCTTTATTCTAATACCTCCTGGCATTGCGCTATTCATTTGCTAGTAATTTTGAATGGATTTTCACTGTGCAAGATTTATTTTGTTGCACTAAACTTATAATATGTGTGATTTGTTAAAATGTTCTTAATAATTTTTATCAAATTGACTTATTTATGGGTTCACCGATCTATATTAATAAATAACGTTGATATCAACGGGCCACATAAAGCCAAAACAAAATCATAGGCAGCGCAACAGCGCTGCCTAAGTAAAGCTATAGGATAATTCAAAGTATTACCACAGATTGTGTAACATTATATTGTGGCATATTCCCAATACTTAAATAGCGACCGTATTTCAAATTTGAAAGTATTCAAAACTAAAGTTATAATTATTAGCTTATCCGTTGGGCATTATTTGACAAAGATTATCCAGAAAATATAAACAATTCTTAGCATCATTGCGGCAGAAACGTAAAATTAATTAAAAACTCCCAGGAATGCTAATAGAAAGGAAAAGCTGACACCTAAAGTTTGAAAGTTACCTTCCTCTTTCAATCGTTGTTAAAAAAAACAAAAACAAATTCTATAAAAATTACACACTAGTTTTTCTTGTGTAAATTAGGGTATGGGGGTATAATATGGCGAAACAGGAAGCATAGAACATTTTTCAATTTTGCCATTAACGAGGCTCAAATTTTTCCTTGATGATAAGGTTTCAAAGGCAGCATATTTGGAAAAATATTAATGTGGAATCTAATATGATGTGCAATAAGCTGCTATTTTTCTCGTTTTCCTTATGTTAGAAACAAGCATGGATTAACTAAAAAAAATTATCTGCCGAAAGTAAAGAGCAAATTTGACACTTAAAATGAACAAAAGTGTTCAAGCTACTTAATAAATTACGGTGTTTTTCAAATTTTTAGGAGGGGCCAGCTACCCCCCTCGCCTCCCCCCTCAATGACGCCACTGCTACCAATTGAATTAGCGAAATGAAAAAAAAATATATTCTTTATGATTTGGAATCAAAACAAAAGCCAAGCACCCAGGGTGAATTTCATTAGTTTTGAAAATGTTTCGATTGTTTTCTTTGACAAATGCACTTCTTATAGAAGGAGCTGCCGTAGAATTTTTGAAAGAAGCTCATTCGATTGAAAGGTTTACTTCTCTTTATAGGAGTCAACAGTGATTGGAGAGCCACAAGTCTCCGAGCCAATTATTTCTCCCAACCCATCCACCAACATTTTTGGAATGACCATTTTATTCAGCATAGTTGAAAGGTCCAGTAATAATGTCTTTGTGGGTGGCAACCCCCTCTAAAACCCTCAGGGGAAGGGCTATGAATTATGCTAGTTGCTCATTAGTAACATATTGAAAGTTCTAGTGCTCGTTTTAAAGTTTGAAAATCACAGGAGGGCAATTAGCCTCCCAAGTCCTCTTTTTCCTAAATGAACCTGATAAAAAATTTGAGATAGCCAATTTGTTCAAAAAATTCCAAAGATCATATAACAATGCCTATGGGATTGACAAAACCCCCAGTGCCTGGAGAGTAACGGTTGTAAGTCATGCCCCGGGAGTAAATAAGGTTTTTATTGAAGGGATGGTCCTATAGACTATAAAGGAGGCTCATTTGATTGCAAATTGAAAGGTCTAATTCTCTTTTAAAAGTCAAAAGTAATTGGAGGGCAAGCCTCCGTCCCCAACGTCCATTTTCCCTAAACGCATATGGTTGAAATTATGAAATAGCCATTTTTTCCAAAATAGCCCAAAGAACATATAACAATTTAGAAGCAAATTCAGCAAGTATAAAATCTTATGATAATTGAAACTAAAAAAGACCAGATTAGACACTTCGTATAAAAGGAGTTGTCGTAGAAAATTTAAGAAGAGCTCATTCGATTGCATATTGAAAGTTATAGTGCTAATTTTAAGATTTAGAAGTGATTAAAGGGCAACCCGGCTTTTCTGGCATTTTGGAACGTCGCTTGACTCCTGGACTGTATTTATTGACATAAACAAAACGTATTCAGATTGGCATAAAAGCCATCAAAGAAACTGAAAATGCTGACCCTCATGCCTACCATGTCTGTCAAAAGATATTTTTGCTGGAAGATGAGCTTCAAGCTCTCACTAGTGTTTTTTTTTTACTGTTGACGTGTTTTCATGAGTTATGTGCTTTTAAATTAAATCATTTTGTGTGGACGTATTAAATGATTGTTTTTATCGTTTTTGTTATATTTGATGTTGACTCGCAGCTTTAAGTGTATCCAAGTCACTAGCATAAGTAGTAAAAAAAACCTCAAGTTTCTGAGATTTCAAGATGGAAATATTAAAGACAAAATATGGTCATAATTTGGCTAAAAATGAAACATTTTTGGATGATAGGTGGACTTATTCAGGGACTGAAAAGCTGGCAACCCTAACTATAGTAAGCTAACTCACGTCGAAGAAGCAGAAAACTTTAGCCGAACGTATTTTATCTCTGAAGCTGAACCACTGAAGTTTGATTAAGGTAAGCAACCTGCTTATTTTGGTGAGGCCTACACGAAGCCTCAAGCGAAAATAACTTATTTTTTTACACCATTAAAGTAAAAAATTTTCTGGATGCACTTGTACAAGCCCCTTGACTCCTCTGGGTAATAGTCTATTAACATCTCTCTTATAAGGAGCATGGACAACTTATAGCCTAAAATTGGATGCTTAGTTTAATATATACAGTGTTTCATAAATGAGATAGGGGTAATAGTTTATATCTGCTTTTTCTCTGAAGGAAATACTAGGCCTATATAATTCTGAAAACAACTAAAAAATTCTAAAATAGACTGCTTAGCCTATTAAAGTTCTGGACAAACTATTTTTGCTATCTTAAAAGGGGTTAGGAAAATGGGTAAATTTGTAGTTGGCTTTATAATTCAACTAGGATAAAAGTGAAAATGTCATTTGATGCCTTTTTTTCAGAGACTCCAGTAAAATTTGATAAAATTGGTACAAACAGTATTACTGGCTTTCATATAAAGTGAATATACCACTCAATGCCTTTTTTAATGCTGTTTACAAATATAATAATTGTTTCTACCACAAATTCAGATTTAAGCTTTTTGACCTCTTAAAAATGACCTATATATGGGGTCATTACAAATCTGTAATAGTTTAGAAACATATTTGGGCTATATATTTGCATATCAGGGGGATGGGATAAAGCATTGTATATATTAAATATGTAAACTAACCATTGCTGTATTTTTTTTTATGTGTTTGTGCTGTTGCACTGGTGATATGTCTTCTCATTAAAATTTAATGTGCACAAACACATAAAAAACAAACAGCAATGGTTAGTTTATGTATTTAATATATGCTATGCTTTACCCCCACCCCCCTGACGTGCAAATATATAGCCCAAATTTGTTTCCAAACTATAACAGATTTGTAATGGCCCCATATATAGGTCATTTTTAAGAGGTCAAGAGGTCAAAAAGTGCTTAAATATGAATTTGCAGTAGAAGCAATTATTATATTTGTAAAGGGCATAAAAAAAGGTATTGAGTGGTATATTCACTTTATATGAAAGCCAGTGATACTGTTTGCACCAATTTTACCTAAAATTTTAGTTGAGCAACTTCTTGCTATCTCAGAAAGGGGTTAGGTTAGGAAAATGAAATTTCAGGGATAGGTCTACAGGTTAAAGTATATCCTGGGAAAGTATTTTAAAGTACCCACATACACTCCTCCCTCTAGAGAGCCCTGAAGTTTGCCTACATGACAGGTCTGTACTTATTGAAATTTTGTCAAAACAATATTTTACCTTAATTTTCAGCTATCAGTTGCTTTTTCTCTGCCTTTAGGTCTGAAAATGCAATTCTTGTTATTTGAGTAGAATTCTGAGCCATATCAATGTTTTTTTTTTTTAATTTGGGAAATGTATTTGCACATCTTTAAAACCTTGTAAATTGGGATTGTGCAAAGTTGTGAAGCTGAAAATAAGTTTGTTGTACTTCATTCAAGCAGAAGACTGTTTTGCAAGATTTCACTTTTATAACACACATATTTTTGAAAGTCATCAAACGTTAGGGCCCTCTAGAGAGAGAAGGAGTAGAGGTAGGTACTTCAAAATACCTTTCCAGGACATACTTTAGCTTGTAGACCCATCCCTGAAAGTATCATTTTTCTAACCTAACCCCTTTCTGAGATAGCAAGAAGTCAATCAACAAGAATTTTACCAAGGTTCCTAAGGTTTTCATTTTTGTAACAACACAGAGAAGTTATCAACACTAGTTAAGATATTGAAAAAGTAGATGAAAACTTATCACAAGGGTAAAAATTTTGCTGTTTTTTATTATTGACTTATGAATAAAGTGAACACAGCACTCAATTCCCTTTTTATACTCTTTCCAAATATAATAATCAATTTTGCCACAAAAGCAAAAAAAGTCATTGAGTGGTAAGTTCACTTTATTTGTAAGTCAATAATATGAACAGTGAAATATTTACCATTACTAATTTATAAATAAGTTGTTAAAGAGTAATATATTCCAAAAATACTCTTTTTATAACAATTCAAACCTCATTTATTAGGCCACTCAAATATCAAACATCTTGCTACCATTTCAATTTCAGTATGTGTTTTGAATGTTGTTGACTAAAAATAGTGTTGAATTTTGGAACTCAAAACTTTGCTGTCAACAATTCAGGGTATATTCTAATTCAGGGTATATATTTACACATTATGGGGTTAGGGGTAAAGTTCATGGTAAATTTGCAGTGGGCTATATAATTTAGCTAGGATGAAAGTGGAAACATCATTTGATGCTTTTTCATAATTCATATAAAATATCTTTGGGGCCTCTCTAAGGGCTGAAGATTCAATTAACCCCAGAACCAATTATTGAATTATAAAAGAGTATACAAGAGTATCATCCTAGTTAAATTATATAGCCAACTGCAAATTTACAAGAAAATGAAACTTTCAGGGATGGATGTACAAGCTAAAGTATGTCCAGGGAAGGTATTTTGAAGTACCTACCACCACTCCTTTTCTCTCTAGAGGGCACTGACCTTTGAAAATTTTGTTATAAAAGTGATACCTTGCAAAATTGATCTTCTGCTTAAATGAAGCACAAGAAAATTACTTTCAGCTTCACAACTTTGCCCAATCCCAGCTTGTTAGGTTTCAAATGTCTGCAGATACATTTCCTAAATTTAGAAAAATCTCATTGATGTGGCTTAAAATTTTATAGGAATTGCATTTTCAAAACTAAAACCAGAGAAAAAGAAACTGAAAATTAAAGTATAATGTTGTTTTGTTGAATTTCCAATAGGTATAAACCTGCCAACTAGTCAAATTTCTAAACTTAGAAATCAGAAGAGGGTTAACATAGTAGCTTGGCAATACCTTCCTGGAGTATGCTTTTGGCCCTGGATTCATACATTTTACTAACCTAACTCCTTTCCCAGATCACAAAAGGAGCTTGTTTAGATATTTATCCTGACCAACAAATACAGTGTATTATTATGAGCAAGCTTTTGATTCTATTGATAGAACAGCATTAACAAAGGTCTTATCATTATATGGTATACCAGAAAAATACATTAAAGTGATTTGCACTATGTACAAGAATAATACTGCTGCAGTTAAGGTAGGAAATGAGGTTAGCAACTGGTTTTGTATTAAATCAGGAGTTAAGCAGGGTTGTGTTCTATCCCCCTTAATATGGATCATTTTGATGGACTTTGTCTTAAGGAGCACAGGAAAGGCAATTGGAGACCATGGAATCAAATGGGGAGGAAGAACGCTCCTGGACTTAGATTATGCTGATGATTTAAGCATATTAGATGAAAGTGTGAGCAAAATGAATGAATTTTTAGAGGTTTTACGAGTTCAGGGTGCTAAAATAGGCTTGAAAATTAATGTTAAGAAGACTAAGTCACTAAGGCTAGGAATAAGTGAAGATGAACAGGTGACATTAGGTAACGAAAAGATTGATCAGGTTGGGAGCTTCAGTTACCTTGGTAGTATTATTAGTAAAGATGGTGGGAGCAGTGAAGATGTTAAAAGTAGAATAGCTAAAGCTCAGGGTGTTTTTTCATGGTTAAAAAAAGTTTGGAAGAATAGAAAGATAAGTTTACATACCAAGATTAGAATATTGGAAGCTACAGTGATGACAGTGGTCAAATATGGCTCTGAAGCATGGGCACTCCAAAAAGCAGATGAAAATTTACGAGATGTTTTCCAGAGAAATTGCCTACAGATTGTTCTGGGTACCCAGCTGACTGACCATATTTCAAACAGTAGGTTGTACGAAAAGTGTGGTTCAATCCCGCTTTCTGGGGCTATAATGAAAGAAAGGTTGAGATGGCTAGGCCACGTTCTATGGATGAAGGATGACAGATTACCAAAGATTGTCCTTTCTGGCCAACCTTCTGGGGCTGCACGGAAAGCAGGTCGTCCTTGTCTGGGTTGGGAGGATGTCATAAATAAAGATTTAAAGGAAATGGGAACTTCTGGGAGGGTGTAAAGAGGGAGGCTTTAAATAGATTAGGTTGGAGGAGGAGCGTGCGTGGCTGTGTTGGCCTCAGGCGGCTTGGTGCTGCAGTGAGTTATTATTAGTAGTAGTAGTAGTAACAAATACAGTAAACATAACCTACTACTCAATACATTTTTTATGCTCTTTCTATATATGATAGTTGTTTATTTGGAAATTCAATAATAAGCCCTTTATGGAACCTTTAAGGTGGTACTTTTTTCTCTTATTTTTGCTAGGGTTAAAATAGTTGTTAAAAACTTACTATTTGAATGTAATTCCATTTTGTCAAAATTGTACAATACACAGGCATTGATTCATTATGTTCCCATTGAATAAACAGTTTGTAAATCTTTAGAGAATTGCAATGTTTACTTCAAGCAGTTTGCATCACTCTTGTTTAAACTGCTTTACCCATAAAGCAAATTGACTGTGATAAAATTGAGAACCAGAAAACACATAGGAAATATATAATTTGGGCTATATATTTTTACTAGAGGGAGATGGTAGGATTTGCTGTTTTAAACCCTTTTATATAGCCAAAAATAAGAGAAAAAGGTATCGTCTTTGGGTTTCATAAAGGGTTGTGAGTTGAATATCCAAGTAAAATGACTATTATATTTGGGAAGGGCACAAAAAAAAGTACAAATTAGTATGTTCACCTTATTTATAGGTGAATAATATAAACTGCCCCAAATTTACCCATAATTCAGCTATGGTTAAAATGAATATATCACTTGATGCTTTTTTTGCTCTTTCATTATTCAATAACCAATTCTGGGAAAACTACATTTTGAGCCCTTAGAGGGCTCAAAACAGCCCATAGCAACCAAAAGTTTAAAAGCATGTTTCTAAAAAAGTTGTCTAGCAAGAAATAATTGGCATTTGGAGCTGATTCAGGAATAGTAATCATCACTTGTCTTAATCTTAATAGTAAAATGCTATTTTAAAAATAAATTTGCAGAAATTTTTAAGAGAGCTATAAGCCCCTCAAAAATGAGGTCACAGCAAAATCAGTGTAATTTTTTACTCATTCCTAGCTCTTTTTAAAAATTTCTGCAAATAGTTTTTCATTTATATTTTACTATTAAGACTTAGGAAAATAATAATTACCATTCCTGAATCAGCTACAAAAGGTAATTATTTCTCACTAGACAGTTTACTTTTAGAAATATGTTTTTAAACTTTTGATTACTGGACTGTTTTACCTTTTGGGGCCCCATTAAGGATTCAAAATGAATTATCCCTCAGGAACCATTAGTGAATGCAGAAGGGCAATCCAATTTTTCAATGCAGGCAATTGCTAAAGGTGAATAACCCCCTTAGTAAGACAAGTGGTTCATGAACAAGTTCAGTGAATATTGACACAAGTGACACCCAAGAAAGCCAGTGCTTACATAACACACCAAAAAATCAAGTGATACAAATCCGTAAGACCCATATGTCAAATTTGTCAAACTCCAAACAACAACAAAAGCATAAGAAAAGGCATCAAATTATGTACTCACTTTTATCCTAGCTAAATTATGTGGAAAACTGCAAATTTACCAAAAGTGTACTTTGCCCCCCCCTCCCTATAGTGTGCAAGTATAAAGCCCCAAGTATGTATTTTTACACAGACACACACTACATTAATACATAGCCCCCATTAGCACCAAAATTTGTAAATACTTTAGAACCCATCACTTAGAACTTCAAGTGTTTACATTTCATAATTAAACAATAAGTTGACAAAAAAGTTGTAGAAGAACAATCATGGTTTAAGGTGTCAAAAATTAGATTATTATATTGTATGAATGAAGGCTAGGTTACTTCAAAATTTTCAAAACAGGCATTGGATGCTAAAGTAAATCTTTTGGGTGCCAAGTGTTAAATTATCACATTAAGTTGCTTTGTCCAGTGACAATAATAATAGTAGAGGATGTTAAGCAAGAACATCAGTGGCAGGTTTGACAGGAAGTTGTTTGACCTGTGGGATTGTTACTGACAGTGACTCATATTCAGATTCAAGGCGAGACTTAAAAAAAGCTGCAATATCAATATGGGGAGCTCCATGGGCAACTATATAATCCTTTCTCTTTTCTTTGTCAAGTTTCATGCAAACATTTTGGTGAAGTTTAGTCTCAAGGTTTTTTTTAACCTCATTCTGCACCTGATCGTTGACTTTTTAGGGACCCATTGTTTAATTTGAAGCACATCACACTTTGATTGGAGAATGATTCAATGTTTCTAATTTGCTCTTTGATGCTGTCCAAGCGATTTTTCAAGTGCTGATGCATCAAGTTAATGCTTTGGTTGAGGCTAGCCTGGAGTTTTCAACAATTTTAGACACCTCTTTCACAGTGGGAGCGAGGTTTCCCTTCTTTATTCACTTTACACAAAGTGTAATACCACTGAAAGCCAGCTTTTGAGTTCATCTTAATGAAGTGATCATATTCATCGTCATTTACCTTAATTACCTTAATTTGCACTTCAGAGAAAATTAGTTACAAGAACTGTGATGCTCCATAGTTGATGATGGCCATAGATCTGGCTGTTGTGTTAAGGTCAAGTGACAAACCATCATGACTAGAGAGTGCTGGAGAGATGCAATTTAAGCCCACGTGGTAACAGTGATCACATGGTAGGTGTGGTTTAAGGATCATTCTCCAGGAATTTATAGTTGGCACCACTGCACAACAGCAACTTTGGATTGATTGTGTGAGATAGTTGAATATGACAAGCCACATCATCTCCCAAGCTGACTATTGTCTTCCAAGAGTGTTATGGTAGTGAGGACTGGGAGGAGCTTTCCCACTGGAATCTCTATAGTTTGGCCTCCCATTCCTTGTTGAGTCTATTTTTGAATTCCTTTGGCAAGATTGTGGAAATTGTCTCTGTCTTAGTTGATTCCAATTGTTCACCACTTGCTGGCTGAAAAAATCAGACTTTGGTGTTAGCAGTTGATTTGAACAACTTTTTGGAAAGTTCTCGTGTTTGTCTTTGGTGAGGAGAGAAGGTGAAAAGATTCTGGCCTGCTTGTTGGAAGTACCTGTAGATAAGCATCATGTCATTATGCCTATGCCAAAAAACAAGTGTTGAGAGGTTAGCAGATTATAATCTATTGCACTGGGCTGATTGCATAAACCATCAATGCATTTGGTGGCTCTCCTTTGGACACCTTCAACAAGCTGGATGTCACTTTTGACGGTTCTTTTCAGGAGTCCCAAATTTGCGTTTGCTCTCAAAACTGCTTTGGGGTGGTTTCATGGAAGGTTAAACTGTCATCCAACTGGACTCAGTGCTGTTTTGCTGTCATACATAGTGTACTGGTGCTGTAGATTATCACGGCCGAAATGAAGAGTGATGTACTTTGAGATGTTGAAGGATAGAAGCCACTTATCTGCCCATGTTGAATTTGGTTAAGATTGGCTTGTAGGCTACTGTTGCCTGTAGTATCAAATAGCTTGGAGTCATCAGTATAAAGAGTCAGGTGGCTGTTTTGTTTCAGCTACCAGATCATTGATGTAGATGAGGAATAAAGTTGGTCCAAGGATTGTTCCTTGAGGGATGCCTGTCAGAACTTGGCAAGGTGTTGAATAGACCTTCTCTTCATCTATGGTAAAGAGTCGAACCTTTTGTATTCTGCCACCAAGGAAGTCGATTAGCCACTCAGCTAGCTCTTTGTTAATGCCCACAGCTGTGAGTTTTGAGTGTAAACAAAGGCTTTGGCAATGTCTAGCAGAATTAGGTTGATGGAAAATCCTCTGTCAAGAAGCTGAGTATTTAGCTCGCAAGTTTTGAGTAGGTTGGTTTCGACTGACTTCCTGGGAAGAAAACCATGTTGTTTGTCTGAGATAATGCTATTGAAAACAAGATGCTTGAGAAGTGCATTGTTGACAATTCTCTCTAAAACCTTGTATATCCGTAGTTTTCAGCTTTAGATTGTTCCCCCTTTTGAATATTGGTGTAATATAAGCAGTCTTCCATTGTGAAGGAACGATTCTGCTGTCAAGAGAAAACTGAAACAGATGTCACAAAGCGGGGAAAATCTTGGTGGCCGTTTCTTTGGGCAACCTTGGGTGAAGTCCATCAGGACTGGCTGAATTGTTGGTATTGAGGTTTTTTAGCCTCTTTTCCACCATAGGTACACCATAGGTATAGTGATAAAAACCAAAATCATGGGAGACAGTATGTTGTATATAGGAGGTGGTGGAAGCTCAGTATTTGGCTCTGTTATAAAGACAGAAGCAAACTGGTTGTTTAGTAAGTTTGCTAATTTCTGGCTGTCAGTCACTTCTATTCCATCATCAGTAGTGAGGCATTTAACACAGTGCCTAGCATGGTCTTTACTAGACACATAATTCCAAAACTTTTTTGGGTTACTCTTGCATTCATTGGCAAGTCCAAGCTCGAAATTTTCGTATAGTTGTTTAGTTAAATTTTTAGTCTGTTCGAAGCTTGGGCGTACTTATTATAGTAACCAGGCTTGTCTCTTTTCTTCCAGTGGTGCAATTTCTGATTTCTTTATCTTTTAATGCAAGGGGTCATATACAATATTGTCATCAGTACAGGAACCAGCCTTTCTGTCGTGTTTCTACTCTGAATCTTGGTGACAGCTGTCAGGAATTTTTCCCACTGGTCATTGACATCTCCCTGAAGTAGCTCATCCCACTCGATGAGTCTTAGCTCCCTTCTAATTGCTGCATACTCTGTGTAAACCCGTCTTTTGTATTTACTTTTTACTGGACGTCTAGAGGTGATTATTTTTGTGGCAGGATGGTTGCTTTTCCCAACTGATGGGAGATAGTTTACCTTCTGAATCGCCTTTCTCCTGTTTACAAACACCAGATCTAATACCATAGATTGTTAGGAAGGTCAAAGCCCAGTGGGTTGATCAATTAGTTGGTAGACAGAAAGGTCATGTACAATCTCAATAAAAGGTGCAGCTTTAATGTTGCTATTGGCAGTAGAGTAGTAAGGTTACCTGTTCTTCCAGATCAGTTCTGGGAAATTGAAGTCACTTCCAATAATAAAATTGCCTTTAAAGTTTTCAATAGCTTGATGGAACATTAATGAAAGAGTGTTCTCAGTCTCAATGGCTGAGGGTGAAGACAGACTTTGATAGATACAACCAACTCCGAGAGAACATTAGTACTGGTCTTCATCAGTAAGGTCAAACCATACAGATTTAACAGAGACCAAATTCGCCTCAATGTTCAGGTCATGTACTGCATAGGTATTTTTGATCAGAGCAAGAACACCGCGTTTGTATCCTCTACAAGAAAGGTTAGAAACGACTTGGTAACCAGGCATATTAATATGAGAATCTTCTAGCCTTGTTCTGAGTTCTTAGGACACACTTCTGTTAATAAAACCAGGTCATAGTCTTTTTGGTACACCAGACTCCTAAGTTTCTGTAATTTGTTTGTCAGTTGGTCAACGTTAGATAAGAAAATAGAAAAGTCTGGACTTACATGTTGACTCCTGTTTGTACCTGGTACCAGATGATCATCTTCAATTGGCTCAAAGGAGGTAGCATCTGACCGAGATTCTTGAGACGTGATACCAGAACTGGTGGTTGTGAATGTCAAGGATGTATCTGTTGTAGTTGGGGATAGCTCATCATCACTTTGGAATACACAAGAATTTTGCCATAGGTCTTGGACACTTTCACTTAGTCCTATACTATGGTCACTATAACTAGGCACTTTATTTATAACGCTTTATACAAGTTCCCTATTATGCAGGTTTAGTGCTGCATGGGCACTGACTGGGATCATGATGCTTCCCTTTGGCTTGGTCCATTTTTTGACACAATTTGAAAGTCATGGATGTCTAGGTATATCTCCCATGCAGCAGTTCTGCCTTTAATCTCTTCTACAATTGTTTTATGGCAGGCATGGTCTTCCCTTGACATGTGGTTTCTAAATTGTATTTCACCTTTCTTCTCAAAAGATTTCTGCAAAATTTGCTTTTTTAGTGCAAAGGAACTGAAAATGACTGGTGGTGGGCAGCTACCGAATGGCTGCACTGTGGGCCCCCTCTGGCGGAAGGCAGGAGTCTTCATGCATTGGCTACTGAGTTGCATTTTATACCAAAATCATTCTCTAGGATCAAAGGAATAGATCTGTTGTCATCCTGGGAGGGTAGTATACCATAAGCAATGATATTGTTTTTCCTATTCTATCTGTCTTTTTCAGCACTAACAATACAACAAACATCCAACTTTAATGTTTGTCTGAAGTTGAGCTGCAGAGAAGAAACTTCACATTGCACAATTTGTCGAGCGTCATCAGCGCTAAACTTACTTACAAGAGACAGTTCAACCAAGTTAACTTTTTCACAGATGATTGTTAGCTTACTTCTCAGACTTTCTGCTGACTGCACAATGGACTGGTTTATACTTTGTTGTAGCATGGTCATTGCATTGACCACAACAGATGTGATCTCGGCAGCTGAAGCACCATGATGCAAAGCACTCTGGGGACATACTTTGCATGCTGTACACACACACCTGAGACTGATTTTCTCCGCCATTTTATTCAGTAGGTCATATTCAGAGTCAGTTAGTTTTAGGCAAGCTGCACAGACCCAATTTTCACAGTCATCACAGTTTAGCGCTGATGAAGCACTTTAATTAAAAAAATGATGCATATAGCCACTTACTACAGGAGTTAAACTCAATTATAGCTGAGGACTTGCTAAGGTCTTCATCACAAACTCTGCAACAATTTTTGCCTTTCTGCTGGGTCTCTTGGACATGCTTGCTTGCCTTTGTGGTATGCCTTCCTAGGTAGCACTACTTACTTTGCCTTGCAACAAACCTGGAAATTGTACCCTTTCAATTTTCTCTAATTTTTGTGAACAAAATCACAGGGAAGCTCTAGGCTTGATAAAGAGTCAGAATATATTATAATATTTTCGAAATTAACAATCATAAATTCATTAACCACGATGAACTCTAATGCCATGATTATGGCGTTTAACTTGGCACACAGATGCATTATCATGCAATCTCTCGCCTAAAGCAATATTTTGGGTTGGAATAAATGCTCTGCTTGCCACTTTTTCATTCATTTTGGACCCATCAGCAAAAATTTGGAAATGGTTTTTATCTGTAACTGTATTAAGCTTGGCAAATGTTTTCTGTATAAAAGTAATGGGGGTAAGTTCTTTGGTCCACTTTGAGAAATCAGTGTTTATTACGGGGATTGACCAACTCCATGGGGGAGTTCGGCAGGTTCAGACGTTTCCAGACGTTTTCCCATGTTCAGTGTTAAAGTTGTAAATCCAGTTCTGAACATACATTTGTTCAACACAAATTTTCCTAATTTCAATAAATGTCAACGGTCTGGAGGGAGGGAAACGAATGTATTTAGGAACTTGATAAGACCTTATATAATTTATGCTGTAGATTTTCTCTTGAAAGTTTTATTTATGCAGGCGAACCTTATGAGTGGCATGAAAATTATATTCGGTTTCGGGACTCAGTACCATAGACTGTATTTCACTACGATTAAATACTGTTGGCTATTTGTTTTACTTGTTTTTCCAAAAATAAATTGAAATTTGTTTTTCAAGATTAAGCGATATGACATTTACCAAGCACGTACATAGTCATTTAACTAAAGAGATGGTTGTGACCCTGTTGTACAACAAAAAAAATCACAGCATTGGCTTATAGAATATAGAATATAGCCTAGTTCAAGTCATCTATATGCTCAATCTGTGTTTAGTCACATATACAGGAATCTATTCTGAGGGGTGAGGGGGGGGGGGGGTTAAAATGATAAGAAAGACTAATTTTAAACTCTTTAGATTAGACTAAAAAATGTAGAGTAAATGCTAGAAGACGGACTTTTTACTAAATTTGAAAGCGGTTGAGTTGGGAGAATTTTCCTTCCAGATATAAATTCCTAGCCTGAAATATTCCTTGGGAAGGTGTTTTTAAATCTCTATCCTCCTTGTAGGTTTAGAAGCCTAAGAAGCTTCTTGTGAGACTTAAAAGATTGTATAGAAGGCAAACTAACTGTCTTGATTTTGTTAGGAAAAATGCCTTAATTTTGGCTGGAGTCTACTTTCCTTTGACTCGGTTTATATGGCTATCTGATTTGAGGAGGACTTCAAGCCATTTTGGTAATGTTTTTTTTTTTCATTTTTATTAAATTTAAGAAACATTTCCCCGAACTCTTTAAAACCTTATAGTTCTGAATTTAGCAAAGATATGAGGCTCAAAATCCTTGGCTAGGGCCTTATTTGTGCTGTAGATTCATTCCTGAATTAAAGTTTATCCAACTGGTGCAAATTCTGGTGTCTTTTGGAGGAGAAGAGGCAGAAGTTGATATTTCACAATATCTTATGAGGCATGATTTGGTCTATCATATCTTAAATTGTGAAAGCTACCATTTCCAAAAATCGTTATGTTTGTACATTCACGAATTAATAGGATATTTTGTTCATCAATGGTGCAGAACCAAAATAGAACAATCTGTGAGCCCTTTTCCCATCTTTATCCAACAGAATTCTTCAACTTACAAGTGTACTCCTGTAAGCAGTCTAATCCTGTTTTTCTAGAAGCAATATTATGAATTTTACGTCATTTGCATTGGACAAATGATTTTTTGAATAGTTCAACAGTGTCTCCTTCTTTGACGCCCAAAACACTACTGTGAACAAAAATTTTAATAACCAAAATCAGGGAGGCAACTAAAAAGATTACCTGAATAATTCAAATTGATTCCCAAATCTAGTAGCCAGACATAACTGATATTACTAAATGATAGGATAAAAGGATTGCAATAGAATACAAACATCACTGAAGATGAACGGTATTGTCTGTGTTGGAACTGAACTGTGTTGGAACAGCACAAATTGGAAATCTGTGAATTGCTGTGAATAAAGAAATGTGTAAAAATAATCACTGAAGGAAAATCCAGAATAATATTCTTAGAATGACGTCAAATAATGGCTGAAGGCCCAAGGAGACTTCAGCAAGTTGAGGGAAGGATGCAAAACTAGGGGTTTTCTATTTGTTTTCTACTTCAGCTTTGTACAACCTTTTATTATTATTTCAATGGTTCTGAATACTTATTATGTTTGTTGATTTGTACCAGTGAAGTTTTGGAAGCTCTTATAGTGAAAATGAATCGTTAAGGCAGGAATATCTTGACTTGTTTTTGGCAGTGCAGTTTATTTTTCAGAATTTAGATGTAATAGTCCCCTACTAGGTTGGTTCCCAAATTGAATTGGAGCATAGATAGTTCTGAAAACGAATAAAAAATAATAATAATAAAAATCATAGTTGGGAATGTTAAAAATGAGTGTCATTTTTTGGTAGTTATTTTAGGAACCATTGGGCTTTTAGTTGCTTGGTTCATTTTCTTTTTTATGCTACAATTTCCAGGAAAAATAAAAATCAAGAATAAAAAAATGTTATATATTTGAGTGCATAAATGTATGAATAAAGTTTAATAATGAATTAATAAATGATTTCCATGCTGAGTGAAATTAGTGTACTGCAAAATTTAATGTAACACAATATCCTTATTTTTTAGGTACTGAATAATAAAAATGGATATTGGTGCTCGGTATATATCCCCAGTCAATCCAACTGTCTATCCCCATCTCTCTATAGTCTTATTAACATTAGGCCTTTTCTTCACGGCCTGGTTCTTTGTGTATGAAGTCACCAGCAATCGCTTCACAAAATCATTGAGTAAAGAAATGTCACTGGCTGCAGTATCATCAATTTTTATGGGCATAGGAACAGTATTTTTATCCCTAGCAGTTGGCATATATCTATGATTTGGGTAAGCCTTTAATTGTCTCTGTTTGTAGTAATACCCTTATTGTGATTATGAAAAGTTACTAAGGGCGTGTAAAAAGACGTTTCGAATACAAATTGTCAAGAGTAGTGAATATAATTCAGGAAGGTAACTTCCTATCAAGGAAGTGAGGAATGGTTTACTGTTATTTAGGTTGATCAGACAGTTTGTGTAAGGTGCGACTCGGCCCAATAGTAACCGAAACTCTAAAAACCAGAATTTGATAACATAGAACGCATCAAAAGAATTGAATTTCTATGCTGATTCCAAATGATAAAATTAATTGATTTTACTTTAATCCATCAAAACTAGGAACCTGAGAAAATTTGGCTGTTTTTCGAAAAAGAGGGGGGTGGGGGCACACCCAAAAAGTGAAGCGAGCCTAATGAAAATCACACCACCAGATTCGTCATGTCAGAGAGTTTTATTATAGAGGTTCCAGCTCCTATCTACTCAAATGTGAATTTTTTGGCCAGAAGACAGATCAAGGAGTTGTGTTTATCTTTTTAATTTTTTTTCTCCAGGGGTAATCGTATTGAGCCAATAATACTAGAGGATTGGTAGAGGGCTCATTTGAATGCAAATGAAAAATTCTTCTGCCTTTTTTAAGTGACTAAAAGGATAGGATGACAACTAGCCCACCTCCCATGCCCCCAAAAGACATCTGATCAAAAATTTTGAAATAGCCTTTTGATTTAGCATAGTTAAAAAGGTAGATAACTATGCCCTTAGGGATGACATGACCCCCTATAGTCCTGGGAAACATGCTGTAATTTACACAATTTCCCCATTGTTCACATATAGTATTTGTTTAGGAAAATATGCAAAAAAAGTTTGGGGAAACTTTCTGTGAGGAAGGGGAATTTTCGTGGGGAGGAAAGTTCGTGGGAGGGGGGGGGGACTTTCCAGGAAAATTTTTTACACGGGGGTTATTTCCTGTCATGACTTGAAAATGATCAGAAATGAAGTTGAAAATAACCAAGTGTTTCGAACTGATAGCAAGGACTTGACTTACAGACTTGTAGCTCTTGCCTGGACAGTGTAGAGAAAGATGAGACCTGGTGCCTCCATGTTGAACTATCGCTTGCCGTGCTTGCAGCTTCTTTCACTGGGATGTGGGCTTAGGGAAGGAGTTCGTTGGCTTTGTTTTCCTATCTAGTGGGGGGAGGGGCCGTCCTCTGGGACCTTTCCATGCGTGGAGGTTGGGTTTGAAGTCAAACACACCCAGTCTTGTGACGTCATCTAGCATACAAAGTAGATGACCTTACCAGTGAACAGTTCTCTGGGAAAGCTCTCTTTGAAGGAGCTCCAACTTTGGATTCATCCAGGTCTTAAGGGCAGGTAAACTAGTTTTAGATATCAAGAGCTTATTTCTGCTGCATCTTAGTAATTTCCAGGCTAATCAGATAAAACCTGGGAGGCCGTTTGTGTTGCCGCTGTGCCCTTAAGCGTAGTCTTAATGTTGCGACCATCATCCTATGATCTATATTTGCAAGCTAGGCAGACCTATACGTCCTGAAATTAGTTACTTAAGAGCGCCAGCATCCAGAAATCATAATATAATCGATCATCTTCTTTGTCTGGCCGTCGCTGCTATACCAAGTATGTTTATGAATTTCTTGTCTCTGAAAGAGAGTATTCAATATTACCAGATCGTACATGCTGCAGAGCTCAAGGAGTCTCTCCGTTGTCATTTAGTGGATCTGGAGTCACCGAGCCGAGAATATTTCTCGACATGCCCTCCCTGTCATTGACCGTAGTGTTAAGGTCTCCCAAAAGAGTGACAATTTCGTGGACTGAGACTATAGGCTGAATTTTGCATAAGACTGGTCCTTCATCTCTTCTGGGCTTGGGTCACTGGGAACATAGTATACAATAATTGTCCACTTTGCATGCTTGTGCTGAAACTGAGGCATCTATATTCTACCTGAGATTTGCTTCTAATAGAGAAGGCTTCTGTTTGCTCTCGTGTTCAGCACGCTGTTTCTCTTTGTTTTTGGGTCACCAGACCAGATTAGGGGATATTTTTCACCGATATTCTCGGACTTTCTTCTGACGAGACACATTTCTGTGAGTCCAGCCACAGCTACTTGGAAGCTTTTTAGCTCAAGAGCAAGCATTGTTTTCACTCCGGGAATGTTGAGTGTAAGTACATTCTAGGTGGCAACGCGTGGTCCACCTTGGTCAAGAAGGTTCATTCGTTGGTCTGAAATAAACCAGGGACATGCCGAGGTCGTATCAGGTAAAGATAAGGGTCATACAAGGCACAATTATCCGTTTATCGCTGCGTGAAGATTTTAGGTGGAGAGTTGCAGGCCCAACCGACCCCAGGCCTGGGACCTGATTAGGGCTAGGAGCTGCCTAGATACTAAGATACTCCCACCCACCTCAAGGTAGAGGCTGCCCATAAACGAGGCCGTTATTCATAAATCTGGATCCTACACCCTTTCGCAGTTGTCCTATTGAGGATCCTTCCACAATTGTGTTCTGCTTCATCATGTAATCTTATCAATTGCTAGTGAAGATTTCTAACTCACGGGACGTGTTCACATCTCGGTGGGCCCTGCGGACTTCTTGCTCCTCCACCTGTATTTACGATCTCTCGGTGAGGGTGTCTCAGTCATTCCGTATATTAGGGGGACTGCTCCTTCCTCAATCCTCGCTCTTTACTCTAAAGTTTGACTTTTTGTCTCTGTTCTTTAAAAAAGACGGCTCAAACACAAGGGCCATTGAATTTGAATGAGAGGTATTCTTAAAAAATTTTGACCAAAGGTCAAACTTAGATGTAAATAGTGAATGTTGACTAAGGGGTAGTCCCCTTCATATATGGAATAATGCTTTCGGTTAAAAAAATTGTATTCTTTCTTACTTTAATCTTAAAGGTGAAAGTCCATTGAGAAAATGTTTTTATGGGAATTTTGAGAGAGAGCGTGAAACTCTACAACGATGGTGTCGGATTGAAAGGAAAATCGCACCATTGGAATTACCATGGTAAGAAAATCCGAAGTAGAAGAATAGCAGCTCCCATCTTGAACAACAAGGAAAATCACTTCTTTTCATAGGAAGCACTGATCTGTCTTTTTTCTGTTTTTTTTTCGCAGAGATTATCGTACCGAACCAGTAGTCGTGTAATATTGGGAGGGGGCTCGTTCGAAAGGAAATTAAGACAATCGTGTCATAGAAAAGCGACGTTTTTTCCCACCAAACTGTGATTTTTGTCCAAAGGTGGCCAGAATGACAGAGAATAAAAATTATGAAATGGCCAATCGTGTTTTCAAGGTGTAAAACAACACAGAGGAGGTTTCGAGACTCCTCACTTGACTTGAAAGTAGTTTTAATTGAATAAAAACTGGATTTTAGAGGCAGCTTATAAAAGTTGCCTCTTTGGGTATGCTGTTATATGTGATTGACTCCGTTTCCTCATTCCTTGAAATGTCATCATAAACTGGTTTTATGAACATTCTTTGCATTATATGTTACAACAAAAAATATTTGACTTCTGTCACGGCAGGTGCAAAATAATATTGGATTATAAATATTTCAAACAGGATAATATCTCATGAATAGTTTTTTTTTATCTATAACTCTTCGCAGATACTGGGTGTAATATACCCATTTGACTCTTAATGTGACAATATTACAATTTTTTTTAGGGAATCTTGGGGTGTGAAGTAAAGCATATATTTCCTGCTGTATTTTAACAAAAACTCATGATGGATTCTTTAGTTTCTCCGCCTAAGTTAAATAAAGTTCTTTGTTTAAGAGTTTATTGTATATATTCTAAAAACCTAAAAACGAGTCAGTATGATTGAATCAGTTTTTCAGATATATGCTGCATAACCAGCGAAGCAATAATTTTATTCAACATAATATCATTAAAAGCTATAAAAAATTTTTTGTGGTCACAAACATTTTAAAGGCAGCAGCAAAAGCTGCAACCTACTAAGAGCGTGCCTTTTAGACTTGAGAGCTCAATGACCAACCTCAACAAAATCAGTCATTGATGAGAGAACAGAGATAATGTACTTCGTTCTTGCAACCAGATTGTATTTTTTTTTATTTAATGACAAGATAAGGGCTTATTATTATGCTAAAACATCGATGAATATCTGATAAAACATATTAGTCGTTTTGTCAGCAGATTATTTGATTGTTTCGGGTATCGTAGCATAACTCCATCAACAAGTATGGGCATGACTCACAAATACAATGTTCTGAAATTTTATTCTGTTATTTGACCCTCCGTTTTGTTATATTATTTGACTCTCAGTTTCTTCATATTTTGACCAAAACTTGTAACAAATTGCTGTATACATAGGGAGTGCTGCACATTTATGCACTTTTCACTATATGGGCGCAGAAGGCAAACTACATGTTGTCAGCTACTGATTTCAAATTGTACGTCTATAGTTGCCATAGAGTTCGACTCTTAGAAACTTATAGATTTGACTGTGACTAAAAAAAATCTATGCGACGAAATATTTACCCTGCAACCTTGTTAAGAGGGAACTACATCCCATAGTAACTGAAAATTTAAAAAAAGAATGCATTTTTAACAAAACTTTTTAAGTCATTCAGAAAATGTTTAAAAGACATTCTTGAACGCGGACATTGCATAGTGTGGCCTAATGTAATAATAAAATGTAATTGTATAATATATTTTAAACATATAACAATATCTTTTTTGCCAAATTTTTTGGGAACTTTTGAAAAAAGCTTTAAACTCCTTGAAATGTGAAAAAGTATCATTCGAATCACCATCGTTAAAATCCTTCTCTTCAAGGTTTTGAGCCCTCCACCTTCCTGCGTCTTCAAAAACATAGAAACTGGCTCTTTGCTTAGGTCACAACGTCGTAGAGAGATGTTTAATGGGTCATTGAGAATCTATACTACTCATATCTAGGTGATCTTTATAAGTTTACAATAATATTTTCTGCAAAAATTGTGTTTTTGATTTAATTTCTCTATTCTGTGTGATGACGTTGTTCTTACATGACCTTACATTGCATGACACTACGAAAGTGAGCCACACCCCATAGTAGCTGATGTTTAAAAATGGGGCTTGGAAAACTTTGTTTAATAGTACAAATTTTTATTTTAAGATTATTCTAGAATAATGACTATTCTATTGGTTTGCCTTAATAGTATAAGTTTATTGCAAATTTAAAGGCTTGAAATCTTTAAAAAATAGCTCTGAATAGAAATAAAAGTCAACTAATAAAAAAAAAAGTCAAAATAAAAGTCACTATAGTTGAAAACCATAATTTGAAGTCTATTTCGAAGGCTGATTCTTAAATTAATCTATTTGTCTGTGTCCATCAATAGTCAAAATCAAAGTCTAACACTGTTCTAGTTTAAAAGAAAGATTTCAACTGAATGAAAAACTGAAAAGCTTTTTCACTTCAACTGAACTTAAAAATTTCTTCTTTTTCTTTTATAAAGTCACCCCTAACAAAAGTTGTGCTTTTAAATGCCATCCGTTGGCTAACTCAACTTTTCAGATAAACAAGAATTTTGGTGATAAGAGAAAAGGAAGAAAAAAAAAATCAAGAAAATTACCAAAGTTTAACTGGATCCTAGAAAAGACAGATAGTTTTTAAGAAGTTGCTTGGTCTTTACTGTGTTTTAGCTAAAAAGCTGAAGTTTTTTCATGTGTTTAAAGTATTAGATAGAAACAACTCAGGTCTTGAGTATCTGCTTGCTGAGCCGAATGCTTTTAATGACCCTGTAACCCCTACCGAATGAATAACCAAACGTTCAGTTTAAGTTCCCCCGAAACTCAAGTTTTTATTCAGACCGACCCTACATATAAAGTGGCTACCCTTCTGGCAACCCTGCGCTCTTTTCACTTCAGTGTGATATTTTCCCAAATTACCGTTTTCCGTCAGAACTACCTTTGTCTTCTCAAATTTAGAGGTCGTGAAAATAGTTCATGTATTGCATGAAGAAAACAGTTTTGTTGTCTTTGGCAGTAGACAAGGGAGCTGACCCTAATCTGAAGAATGTTGTCATAAGAAAAGTTTTGCGTTAAACTCTTGAATTACATGATATGATAAAATATTTGTGCAATTGCATTCTTTTGAAGAAAAATAGTAAAATGATATAAATAAATGATAAACTAGTTTACTTAGAAACTGGATTTGTATTGGTATTTTGGTAAGTATTTTGTGAAAAGAAATACTTCATTTTAAGAAAAGTTAAATGACTTTTTAATGTTAACTTCTGGAGGTTTAGTTAAAAAGTTAGCCATTTTTTAATTTTTATTTGTACCATGAAAGAAGGAAAGCTGCCTTTAACCTCATAAGTGCTTAAATAGCCCCAAATCCACCTTTTTGTGTAAAAATATCTCCAGTTATTTCAGCACTTACCTTCGTTTCAATTTCCTTTGCCAGTGAAATTATGTCTTATCAACTATTTTGTCATTAAACACACTGATAGTTTCCGTTGTATTGTTTTGTTATTGCTCCTTACTGAGTGCCTCTTCAAAAGGAGGCACTCAGTAAGGAGGCTAATGTTTTGTGTGTGTGTGTGTGTGTATTTAGTCTGCGTTCCTACATAATTCCTATGTTTTGTTTTGAGTTTGTTCATCTACTTCTTTTTGGGCTTATTAAAGTGTTTTTTTTTTGTGTGTGTGTATTTAGTCTTAGTTTTGCTCTCGTGTTCGTTGCTGTGCTTGTTTCCGTCTTTTTTGTGGTTTTTCCTACGTAGAACTTGGTAAAGAGTGAACTACAAAATGAGTAATGATGCTGAAAGCAGAAGTTTTTCTAAAAAATTATGGTTTTTTGCGCTATCTCTTTCCACTCTTAAAGAATTTGATAATATATTCTTATAGAGACCAAACTCTTAAAAAGAGCAATAAATTGTCTATATCCAATCGAGTGAGACCTCTCCAGAGTTACTGTTTATTATGTTCGTTCCTATGCTAGTTCTTATTGTCTTTCATGTCTTCGTTCCTGTGCTCCTTCTTCTGTTCAAGATACAGTGCGCTATTTGTGTTTGTTCGTGAGTTTGCGCCTATGTTCATGAATGTTTCTCGTTTTCTTGTTTATTTGCTTGTTAAAAATCACACTGTTTACCGAGGGAAAGGGGACTGTGTGAAACTGTGCTCCCTTTGTTCTTGTGTTGTTTCGGTTTGGAATTGTTTCTTAGAGTCTTCTATTGCTTAATCTTGTATTTGCCCCTGTCTTTGTTTCTGGATTCGTACTTGTGAATCTTTGCTTCTTCCTTTCTGCTTTCCTGTGTCTTTTCCTGCTTTTATTCTGGTGATTAGTCCTTAGTAGTTAATTCAAGAAATTGGGTAAAACATATTTTTTTTTAGACTGGTGACAGGGCTCCAAGTCGCTCCAAGTCCCCATTCTGCGTACGTCTCTACTCCAATTATACCTATTTACTAAACGGTTTGCAATGGGAAGGATGGAAGAATGGTGGAGATACCAACACTACAATTTTGCCTCAAAAATTTTAGATTATGATTCATTGCTTGATTGTGAGAGGATATGGGAAAGAGGGTGTCGGAGGGGGCCATGGGCTCACTTTGTGCTTCCTAGGAATACTGACTGAACATTCTTGCATAATTTGTATTCAAACAAGAAACAGCATGCCTACATTTTTAATGAAAGGTTTGCAATGTGGCGTGCGAGTATTTGTGCTAATGGTGGGGGTGTCAGAGATGTCAATGACTCACTCGTCCGTTCAGTCGCACAGATTGAAAGTCCTTGAAAGACCCCTTAAAAAAGAATGCAATTTGTCTGTCTCTCTTCTAGAAAATTACGAGTAAGATATCTTACTCGTAATTTCTAACTCGTCGCCACTGTCTAACTTTTGGTCTCAAATCATACAACTTGAAAACCACTCTGTGATACTGATTAAAAAGGCGTAATATGCCTGCCTACCTGTGTACCGAAAGTTGGGGTCGGAGAGGTCTGGGGAGAGGGAGGAATTACGGACACATTCCTTTTCTTCACCATTTGAATCAGATTTGATCATAGCAAGCTTCTAAGTAGAGTCTATATACAATTTAGTTTCAGTGTTTAGCACAGCAAAGAAATTGTCAGCCCACCAATATTTTGAAAATTAAATGCCTCACGAATGAATTTTAGTATAAGAAGTTAATGAAATATGCATCCATTTGCAGTAGGAATCGTTAATAAACTATATTACCGTCAAAATTAATAATAATAATTATAGGTATATAATTAATATTATTTGCGAAGGGGCCCCTTTTCCTGGCTGAGTGGCCATTTTCTGGTAGAATTGAACTTCCCGTAAGTAGCAGTTCCCTTTTAGTTAATATTTAGTTTTCCAACTGTGCTTAATTTTCTGTATTTTTCGAAATGGTCCCCAGTTGGCGGAACATAGTAAAGAGTGACTATCTATTGTTTCCCGGGTATTCTGTATAGAAGTTGTGGCTGTAGAAACTTAGGAGAGTACTTCTTCGATTGAAAACTTCTTTCTAGTTCCTTTTCCGAGAGTCGAAAGTGATTGCTTAATCCCAAGGTGTTTGAACTAAATTAAATTCGCAAGTTTTTGTAAAAGTATGTAGCTTGGAACCACGGTTCAAGTTTTTTTTTTTTTTTTTTTTTTTTTTTTTTTTTTTTTTTTTTTTTTTTTTTTTTTTTTTTTTTTTTTTTTTTTTTTAAGAAGCTTTCAGTGTTAAAGAGGAAAAAATGACAGGTCGTTGACGACTCACACACAAGATACGAAGTGCTTTGAAAATTTAATTAAAGGATTGTCTATTATCTCTCATCTTTTATCACCTTGCTCACTTCTTTTCAATATTCTTTGTGTGTGATCCTTCTTTTTTTCTTTTTTTCAGAAAGTACCATATCTATGAAGCTTTGCCGGAAGTGTTTGTCATGAAGCCTGTCTTTTTCTTATATAATTTTTGTTACTGAAAAATTAAAAGGGTTAGATGTGGCTAGTGTGGTTAAAAACTTATGGAAGAATCTTTGGCCACTAGATTTTTTCTGGGTGGCAAAAATAAACGACAAAGATTTTTGCTGGGACAGTAGTGGTATTAAAGAACATAAAAAATCCCCTCCCCCCAATCCAAAATACGCAAGTATCATATCAAGATTCAAAGTGTAATCTAGATCTACACCCAAGATATTTCAGGATTTGTAATCAACTTGCTCAGAAATGTTTTAAAGCTCCACCCTCGCCAAGGTTTTGGAAGGAGGAAAAAATAACACACAAGAGACAACTGGTTCTTTATTAAGTGGTATTGCGTTGACCGTAGTGTTGGGCGATACTTTATATTGATACCAAAGTATCGCTATTTTGAGGTATTGCATCAAATAATCAATACTTTTCAGAAGAAAAAACTCAATTTCTATACCGATACTAAGCGTTATGTTGCTAAAGGGCTTAATAGAACCAGAGGAATATCTGAAAATAAAAACCGAAGTCATTAATATGCCTATACTGTCTAAGACTGGGCTAATGAAATTCGATTTGCATGAAGCAGTACTGCATAATTAGCCACCTTGCTATAGAACAGGTGTATTGAATGATAAGAAAGTGATTGATGCTCCTTGTTTTGTGTCTCTTTCCATTTATTAGTATTACCCTAAGTGTATTACGATGGTCGAAAAATATACTTAGAGGAAATCCACAGTAGATCCAACAATCTAAGCAAATAATATTTGATTAAAGGCTAAGCATCTTAAAACCGCTTTCAATTGGAGGTTTTAGCACCAAAGCCCTTAATTGACGTTAAAATTTGTGCAATAGTAAGATTATTGCAATACACTACATAACATTTACAATGCATAATGCTTCTAGCCATCAAGGACTAAATATATATTGACACCAATCTTACCAAGTCCATACTAAATTTATTTAAATTTACCTTTATCCTTCTCAAAAATATGATTTAAGACTGGAATCAACCTGTGTGTTATTTTCAACAATTCTGCGTTCAATAAGCTTATTGGAATTAATTTTTGGCGTTCAACTAATGCTACTACTGCTAACAGTTCACTGCAGCACTAAGCCGCCTGAGGCCAACACAGCTATGCTCGCCCGTCCCTCATTTCCAATTTATTCAAACCTACCTCTATACATCCTCAAGAAGTTCCAGTTTCCCTTAAATATTTCCTTATGACATCCTCCCACTCCATTTGGGGACGACCTATTTTTTGTTTCTCCCTTGACAGTTAGTCGATCTTCCTAGACGATCTTTGGCAATCTTTCATTCTTCACCCTCAGAACGTGTCCTAGCCATCTCATCCTTTCTGTCATTAAGCCTTAGAAAGCGGATTTGAACAGTTATTTGTCGTTACATCTTATGTTTGAGCTACATACAGTCAGTTGGGTAAATACAACAATCCTTTTTCGGCTGTGAAAAAAAAAACCTGACTCCCTGGCTATTCTATTTTTAGCATCTTCATTGCACCGACCATCTTTACTAACAATACTTCCTAGGTAAGTGAAGATGTACACCTCATCAATCGTCTCACTACCCAACATCACCTTCACTTATTCCTAGTCAGTCGGGTACATAAAACAATCCTTTTTCAACTGTGAAAAAAAATACCCTGGGTCCCTGGATACTCTACACTGCACCAACCATCTTTACCAACAATACTACCTAGGTAATTGAAGCTGTCCACCTGATCAATCATCTCACTGCCCAACATCACATCTTCACCATTCCTAGTCTTAGTGACTTGTGTTCATAACTCGCAAAACATCTAAAATTTAATTCATTTTGCTAAAAAATTTTGTCTAGGGTGCTTAAATCATCAGCATAATCTAAGTCTTGGAGAGTTGTTCTTCTCCATTTGATTCCGAGTTCTCCCATTACCTTTGTTGTGGCCCTTACGACAAAATCCATCAAAATGATCTATACGATGGATGGGGATAGAACGTAACCTTGCTTAACTTCTGATTTAATACGGAACCAGTTACTATCCTCATTTCCTACCTTAACCGCAGCATTATTATTCTCGTACATATCACTAATCACTGTAATGTATTTATCTGGTATATCGCCAGGGGCTTAATTTGCTATAGAACATGGGGCAACTGCCCCCTTCAAACCCCAGTCCCCCTTCCCAGCTGAAATTTAGTTTCTTCAAAAATCTTGTCAGAACTATGATAAGCCTGCATAATTCAAGTATTCAGAGAAATGGTTCAGTTTTCTTTAGTATATCTTTTTCTTTATGGTACTATATGGCTTGTTTTTCATTCTTCACTGTCAATTTCACTTGATTTGGGAAAATTCGATCCGACTTTGCAACCCCTCCAAGGATTTTGACAAAATCACGGCACTGTATACCATACATGGATAGGACCTTCGCTAAAGCTATTCTATTAGCTTAATCAAACACTTGGTCATAATGTATAAAACAGAGGATTAACAGTGTTTAATGACTCAGACAACTCTCAATTATTAATCTAAGAGTAAAAATATGGTCGACACATCATCTACCGTTCTTAAAACCACACTGTTTGTCTCTTAAAACTTTATCTAGAGACTCTTGGAAGCAAAGTGACTGCTACACAAACACTTAGTCACCAAACCCACTCACCCTCGGTCCATATTTAAGAAGTTCCTCATCACCAGGATATTTGACAAGTGCCAGTAACAAAGAGTGGCGGGAACATTCCGATTGTGTCAATGATGATGAAACACGAAACAAATGGTTTCCAAACCTAGCAAAGTATGTATAATAAATGGCAATTCTCATTGCCATTTTCGAACGTAACTTCAGAAAGACTGTTCAGCTTACTCAAGGAAGTAGACAGGCAGAAGGAATCGTTTGAAAACGGTAACTTGGAATGAAACGAGCCGCAGTTATGGCTGACACACTGACAGTTAACCATCTACTTAGAAATAGGCTATAAGAAGTGTTAGTATCACAGAATGCTCACACAGAAACAGATTATGAATGTTTTGCAGCATAAGTATTTGAATTGAAAGTTTTTCTGATTTTTATACTTTTTTTCAGTTATATTAATGCTAATGAGTTGTGACTTTGCGTTTTCTTTTTATCATTCGTGAATAACTGTTTGGGGATGGTGGTAAAAAAAACCCAGTTTTTCAACTTACCTCAGACTCAATTGTTAAAGGCCTGGTGTCTGGAATTCGTCCGGATTTTCTGTCCCCATTCTGAACATAGCGGGCTGTCGTGTAAAGGGTGAGAAACAGTAGTGGTCGATGAAGAAAAATGTCTTAATTAAACAGTTTTAGAGTCTGAATGAAATATGATTGCACTTAGTTTCAAAATTAAATATATTTCGTTATTTTTTCAAGCGTCTAGCTGCTTACTTTCGTCATGTTTTACAAAGTTGATTGACGAAATCCTGGTTTTCTTTCCGGAATCACAAATGGCTCTAGTTAATCTGCACTCTGGACTTTTAAAATGTGGTACTTTGTTCGAAAATCCTTCGAACACCGTCAGAAACTTAATACAAAATAGAAAACATTCTTACTAAAAACTCCATCGAACCTAAGAGCCATCTAATGATTTTATACCGAAAACGGCAAGGTTCGTACAGATTATTTGAAAAGAAAAGTGAAACACTGGAAAAGGAATGACCAAAAGGAATCAATTCTCACCTAAACTACGTATAGCAGGGACACCAGCTGAAAAGTGGATAAGATACAAATCACTAATTTATTTTACTGTGTCTACTGGAATTGGAATTGGCATTGTGTAAGTAGGCCTATCTTTAGAACAGTCATGATTTGTCCATAGAAAATTTCAGTCAAGGCTGACAGGAGGGAATCTGCCCCATCTGAAAGTGATAAATTTGATGATATTTTGTACAAATATAGGTAAAAGTCTAGTTTAGCCACTTTTTCCTATCTTGGAGAGGGGTTAGGGTAGGGAAGTGAAACTTATAGCAATGAATTCAGGACCAAAAAATATACTCAGGGAAGGTTTTGTCAAGCTTCTATGTTAACCCTCTTCTGATTTCTAAGTCTTTGAAAATTGCCTATTTGACAGGTCTATGCCTATTGAAATTTTGACAAAACAACATTTCACCAGAATTTGCAGTGATCATTCTTTTAAGCAGAAGATCTGTTTTGCAAGGTCTCACTTTCATAACACAAAAGATTTTTAAAAGTAGCCTAATCAAAGGTCAATGCCCCTTAGAGGGAAAAGGAGTAGAGGTAGGTACTTCAACATAGGCTACCTTCCTGGGACATAATTTTGTCTACAGAGCCATCCCTGTAAGTTTCATTTTCCTAACCTAACCCTTTTCCAAGATGACAAAAGTAGCTTAACTGGAATTTTACTCAAAAATGGGCAGACTCCAAGGGTTACTAGCCTACTCAGTAAATTCTAGACAAGCTAGCCTAGTTTTGTATATCAGAAAGTTGTTATGTTAGGATAATGAGTTAGGTTTCTGTGATGCATCTGCAGACTAAAGCATACCTTGGGAAGGTATTTTTGAAGACCTCCACTCCTCCCTCTAGAGGGCACTAATAGATCTTCTGTGAAGGATATAAGCCCTTTTACACAAGGAAACATGTTAAGAATACAATTATTCCTTTTTAATATGCAGAATAATCATTATTAATACATTTTGCATCAAGAGAGAACCTTTATCTCCATTTCTTTCATTTGTTTCCTTCAATTTGGAAAAAAAAACATTGATGTGGCCTAAAATTGTACTCAAATAACAGGAATTTTATTTTCAGAGCTAAAACCAGAGAAAAAGAAACTTCAACTAAAGTGTAGTGTTGTTTTGTCTAAACTTCAATGTAGGTAACTTTCAAGGATGTAGAATTCAGAGGAGGGTTAACATAGCCTAGTAGCCTAGCTTTGCACTACCTTCCCATATATATTTTTGTCCATGGATTCATTGCTGAAAGTTTCATATTCCTAATCTAAGCACTTTCTAACAGTGCTGTAGTTTCATCAAAATCCTTAGAGGTGTATGTGCAAATTTAGAATAAGATTTCCCAAATCAAGTGAAAACTGAAAAGTGAGCTAGATTCTACCATAAAGCTAAAGATATACTAAAAAGAACTGACCTGTTTCAGTGAGTGCTTGAATTATGCAGACTTATCTTAGTTTTGACATGATTTTTAAAGAAACTAAATTTCAGCTGGGGAAGGGGGAGGGGCAAGCCAAGGTCTAGGAGGGGCAGTTGCCTCCTCTGCCCCATACCAAACTACATACCTACTTTTCCAACTTTCCCAAGACACCAAAAAGTAACTTTTCTAGAATTTTACCACCTGCTCTATAGGCATAAAGAAAGCCTATTGAATTCTGAAAACTAGTCTAGGCATACTTAAAAACAATTCAAGGCAAATTTTGAATGTTTTACATTACTTAGATAGAATCAAGGTGAACAGAGGGATGCAGCCAAGGGAGAGGGAGAGACTCCTCACAAGTTCTAAACTTTGGGCATGTGGGTTTAGCCTATGTGTTGTTGTTTCTTGGCACACTTGATGATTTTTTTGGCACATTCTTTATCTCCACCAAACTCAAAACCTTAGCTTTGCCCCTTGGTGAACACACTGCTTGATGTATCATTCTGGTATAATATAGTGATTCCCTATTTAGCAACTCTTCCTCCTCCTTAATGTACAAATACATAGCCAAAATCATATGCAGTCTTACTCTTGTATTTCCAATTGTATCATCAAGTTCAACATATGAACTATCATTAGGGTACTTTTGTAATCCAGCTTTAAATCCCGACTGACCAAACAAAACATCTGAAAACACATCATCAATAACTAATCTATTTCCCTCATAATTTTTCAATTGATCACAGGACCCTGACATGACCTGAGTGCAAACAGAAATTGATAAAGAGTATAAGCAGAGACAAAAAAAGAAAAAAAAGTGAAGACCATAAATGAGAAACATAACAAAACAATAAAGTAGGGAATTGCAAGCGAAAAATGGTTGAAAGAAAAAAAGAGTGAGAACATGACACTGCACAAACTGACATGAGAAAAGCAGTAATTAAGCTGATGATCCTTCACCAATAAGATCCTTTGCACTTCGTGTTTTCCTGATATTTGGACCCTGTTTGACAAAAATCATTCCATCGATTGACCATACGTTCTTTGAACCAAGTTTGTTTCAAGCCAAATCAAGCAAGTGTTTGCGCTTTCTCGTTAAGTACTCCGACACAGATATACCAGTTTTTGCTAGTTTTGATTTTACCATGAACACCGTTTTTGCAGCATCCAGATTACAAAACACAACACAAACGGGAGACACGTTAGAATTGTTGGAGACTGGATTGAATGGATTCTGGAACTGACGAACGCTTAAAGGATGTGCCAATTTGCAATATCCGGTAGTCCCATTTTTTCCCCAATAACCTGTTTCAACACTCCTGTTACAACACATCTCAACACTGGCTCATTGTGCTTGCTTTAAACCACTAAAAATAAGCGTATCCATTATCGTTTTCTGTTCCATATCATCAAGTTTTAGTTCAATCACTTTGATTCTGTCTTCCAGAGATGCAATTTGCTTTTTGAGCCCAGGTAACATTTTTTCAAAAGCACTGAACTTTGCCGAGTATATATGATATTTATTGATCTGGTAAAGACTTCATAGATCATTCTTTGGGCTAAGGGGCTTTAAAACGATAGAAAACAATAAATTTTGTCAGCTTGAAATTTCTTCTAATGATTCCTTGGGGAAAAGGTTGTTAGTTGAGAGCAATGAGATCATTAGGTGACCAATAATGGGTTTAAAAGTTTTTTTGCTCTTAATTTGAAATTTTGCATCCATCAGTTTGTTTGACAAGGGGGCCGTAATATACAAAAGTAAAATCAAATAAATGTTGGTTCACCCAAAAAGGAGGCTTAAGATCAGGCCCACTTATTTTTCTTCTAAGGGTTAAAGCCACAAGCTCCCATGGAAATGAGACTGAAAAGGGGCGAAATGTGTTAATTTCTTTAGTCAAATAGACAATTTATCTGCTAGTCCTTGTAAAATGGAACTCTATTTTTCCTGAACAGCTTGGGACTTGTATCTAAACAACTTTTGTATGGAAGTGGTGGTCTTAAAAACCTATTGATCCAATAGGAAACTGTAATTTCCTGTGCCCTTTTGAAGAATCAAGAGTGATTGGAGGCCAACTAGCCTCTTCGTCGTGTCTTTTTTGTTACGCCGCCATCCATCGTAATACTGGATCAAAATTCCTAGATAGACATTTTTTCGAAATTGTTGAAAGGTCTAATAAATATCGCTATGGGTATGAATGATCCCCAACCTCTGGGGCAAATGCTGTAAAACAAGCAAATTGCCAGTTTTTCATGCATAGTTTTTTTTTTTTATAGAAAATAAGGGGACATGCTTGGATTTTGGGTGCTCGATTGGCTTAAAACTTTCAGGGACCATTCCCTTGATCAGGAAGGACACAGCTAACTCAGGAGAAGGGTGCCAAGGGGAACACGGATCAAACTTTTCTTTGTCCCTCATCAGCTTGAAAATCACAGCCATAAATGGTTAGACCAAGTGGAAATTTGTACCTCATTACCACTCTGACCCCCTTCTCCACCCTCTAATAGTGCCCTCCTCTGAATTGTGAAAAATTATTTTTTTATATCTTCATTAAAGGAAAAATATTGTCCCCTCCTTCTTCATGTTTTTGATTAGTGCTGCTATCCATGTCTATCTCGACTGCTTTGCTATTAGTTCATAGGTAGCGTTCTTATTTTAATATTTTCAAGTACAATTTGAAAATGGCTTTTGCTTATTTATATACATTAGTTCTTTTTGGTCATCTTTATGGAGGGAGGAAGATTCTTTTGCTGTCCTAGGTTGTTGCCTGTTTTAGATTATTTCATAGTCCTCTTCTCTAGTCCTTTTCATTGTTTAAAATGTTGTTGGTTATTTTGTTACAAGGACTGAAATATGCCTTTTTTGCCAAGTGGGTTTCACTATTTTTTATTTATTTATATTGTTGTTTCAATTGTAGTTACTATAATTGACGAATTTTTATAAATTTAAGTTACTATTGATTTTTCCTGATGCATTGTTGAGATAAAAGTGGCTGAAGTAGGACATGGAGAATAACATTTTTTTTTCAATCTGTATCATTCTTTGCAGAAGTTTTGATTTTATTTGTTGGATAACTAATAAAGTTTTATTTTCAGATTATTTGGAAGAGAAAGACTTCTAGACCTGAAAGCAAAGTTAATGAAGTCTGAAGAATCATTTGTAAATTTTCTTCCTATCGTGTCAACTATGAAGAAGAACCAAGATCAATTGAATAAGTCAAAAGAGTTTTGAGTTTTTTAGGTATGTTTTTGGATTTCTCAGTTCAATAAAAAAATAAGTATGATTTGTTCTTTATGAATATCTTATATCTATCAAAGTAGGGTCAAAATTAAACACGGTGTAAGAAAATTTTGAGGAATGAATTTATTGTTACAATAAATAATTTTAGTATCTAATAGACTAGGAAGTGAGCAACCTAAAAATCCCTTACACCCATGGTTTTAACTTTTTAGAAGACGTCTTGCATAGGTCCGAAATAGGGTGACATTTTCTGAAAATGAAGTAACACTAGTAGTCTTGCCTCTAGAGAAAATGCTTCTTTTGACACACTGTTACTTTGTTTCAAATGCGTACATTGGCGTGTTTACGCTGTGTATTTTGTTATTTTCAGTAACCCAATTTTTTCAGGTAAGTTGGAGAATGAAAGTAGTTTCATCAGAATGAAACTATGGTTTTCAGCGGGGATTTTGTTTTAATTGGGTTAATGCCTTGATATAGAACATACAGTGTAGTGGGATCTCGGAGTATTTTGGACAACACCTTCATCTACAAGATGCCATCTAGAGTTGGTAATAATATATTGCACCCGGAATGACTTCACTTGTAGATGAAAAAACTTAAACTTTTTTGCATACTGATTAATGGTCTGCATTCCGTAGGTACTGATCTCCCGATTCAATGCCTTTGGCCAGGAGTGCAATGCGTGGTTCTCTTGGCCGGGAGCTCTTGGAAACACGATTTTCCCGGTCCCTATTTTCCCTAGAAGAAAGGTGACCCACAAAATGATAATGAGTATACCTAATGAGACTCTGGCAGGGAAAGTAGATGAATCAATCCTTTATCTTTGTTGATTGGATAAAACACTTCATAACCTGTGCATGCCCACAAGAACAGAATCCCAGTTTTAAGATCCTTGACAATAATGAATCCATGTGCCAATTGAGACAATACAGCCGGCAAAATAAAATCTCACTGCCATCGTAACCATTCCACAATACATTTTCTACAAGCTGCAGTCATTGGAACAGGCTTAAGTTTTTCCAATCAAGCTTCAGTACAACAGCGTGATTTTGAACTACTACTTCTAATACTACTAACAAAGCACTGCAGCACAAACCCACGAGAAGACAAAAGAAACGCGCACACTCCTTCTCCAATCCAGTTTATTCAAAGCCTTACCCCCCTTACTTGGAATTCAAATTTCCCTTACCACCGCTTCTCACCCCGTTCGGGGACGACCCTTCTTATTGTTTAGCCCAGAAGGAGGGCCAAAAAGCACCATCTTTGACAACCCGGAATCATTCATTTTTAAAACGCCGCCTTGCCATCCTAACTTTTCATCATTACAGCCCTAGAATATGGGGTTGAACCATATTTTTGTCCTGCTTATTTTTTAATATACGGTTGATAAAACGAGCAGACTGTCCTTTGGCGATTCCTGTGGAGAATATCTAATAACTATTTCCCATCTTTTTGAAGCACCGACGTTTTTGTACCATACTTGACCACTGTCATTGCTGTAACCTCGCATATTCTAATCTTGGGTTTAAAGACCTCTCTTCCTATTCTTCTAAAATTTTGTGTAACTGTGAAGAAACGTACTGCGCCTTCACTGCACGCACCATCTTTACTTGTAATTAATTTAAAATTGTTTTCCACGAAACAAGTTTTCAAAGAAAAGTAGAGAGCTCCATTAAGCCAAAAATTGGCAGAAATTAAGTCAAATAATCTTCCAAGCGTAAAACTACCATAAATCATTCTTATCAATAAATGAATGAAACTCAAAATGAACATGAATTACAATAAATAGCTGAGTCAAACCGAAAATGAACAAAAATTAACATGAGTAGGACTGATAACCCCCATGGCTTCTCAAGACCAGAACATAACTTGAGCTTTACTGAAAAAATCAACAAAAACAAATGACCGTGGATTGTCAGTTTAATCGACATATACTGATATTTATTCCTTAAAATTTTAATAAAATTTATTTATTAAAGTAAAAAATTTAAAACATTTAAAACCTGTTTTGTTTTCAGTAAAGCGCAAATTATGGTTTTGAGAAGGTTTGGGAGCTATCAGAAATACTCCTGTTAATTTTTGCTCGTTTTGAGTTTGACTCCCCTATTTATTTTAATTTCTGCTCTTTTTGAGTTTTATTTTTTTGTTGATAGTCATTTGCGGTGGCTTTACGCTTGGAATATTATTTGACTTTATTTCTGCGCATTTTTGGCATAATAGAGCTTTCTCTGAAAAACTTGTCTGAAAATTGAAAAATTTTGAATTAATTTCTATTCGTTTTTTATTGACAGTCTTTTTCATTGAATTTTTTTAAATTTCTTTTCACTTTTTTTTCTAGG